>NW_007259204.1:705273-812011 GCF_000164805.1 Carlito syrichta | reverse complement strand
CGGGCTCAGGCAATCCACTCACCTCAGCCTCCCAAAGGTGCGGGATTACAGGCTGAGCCACCGAGCCCGGCTTGCTTTTTAAAATCTTGATCCTCACCGGTTATTTATTTTTCCTTATTTCCCTTAGTATATCTTACATGGTGCAGGTGTAAACTGAATTCCCATGATCTATCAGTCAACAACTGATTTTTGCTTTCTTGTCTCATTCTTCACCCTAGTCAGATGTTTCCTGGGTACAGATCCTGCTCTCTCTATCCTTGGGAAAAATTGAAAAATCCCAACTGGAGCCAATATTGCTCTTTAAATTCATTCCAAATTACTACTTTATCATCCTTGTCTGCTTTCTTTGCCCTGACCCTCTAACACTTGGTGGCATATATATATATCTTAGGATTTCTGCCTGAATGGTGAAAGATGCACTGCTTTTACTTTTATTTCTATTATTTTATTTAATGACAAGATGGTGAGATACTGCATCGATATCATCAGGAGACCTTACCTCATATCAGCTGAATCAGAAGCTCTGGATGGTACCCAAACATCTGAACAACCCCACCCCAAGATTCTAATCATACTGAACTTTGAGAATCACAGACAAAAGACTACTTATTAGGTTTTTTATTTCTTTTTCTGACTACACTGGGTTTGACTTTGATCTGATTTAAATGTGGTTTCTTGCTTTTCACTCATTTTCACCCTGACATAGCAGCGAATAGTGTGTATTAGTAATAGTTTGTGTAATATTCTAAATTTTGCTGTCATTTCAACAATGTTTATGGCATCTTCACCAGAAGTAGATTCCATCTCAAGAAATCATTTTCAGGCCAGGCACGGTGGCTCAGCCTGTAATCTCGGCACTTTGAGAGGCAGAAGTAAGAAGATTTCCTGAGCTCAGGAGTTCAAGAATAGCCTGGGCAACTTGGTGAGACCTTGTCTCTACAATAAAAAATTAAAGAAAACTACCTGGGTGTGGTGGCATGTGCCTGTAGTTCCACCTACTAAGGAGGCTAAGGTGGAAAGATCACCTGAGCCCAACAGTTCGAGGCTGCAGTGGCCGTGAGTGTGCCACTGCACTCCAGCCTGGGCCGCAGAGTGAGACTCCAACTCAAAAAAAGAAAAAAAGAAAATAAATCACTTTCTTTACTCATCTATAAGAAGGAATTTCTCGACTGCTCAAATTTTTTCGCGAGAGTGCAGCAATTCAGTCACATCTTCAGAGTCTGCTTCTGATTCTAGTTCTCTTGCTATTTCTGCCCCATCTGCATTGACTTCCTTCATGGAATTCTTGAACCCTCAAAGTCATCAATGAAGGTTGGAATCAACTTTTTCCAAACTCCTATTTATGTTGATTTTTTGACCTCTTCCTATGAATCCTGAATGTTCTTAATGACATCTAGAATAGTGAATCCTTTCCAGTAGGTTTTTTATATACATTGTTCAGATCCATAAGAGGAATCACCATCTGCAGTGGTTATAGCTTTATGAAATGTGTTTCTGAAATAGTAAGACTTGAAAGTTGAAATTACTTTTTCATTCTTGCACTGCAGAATGGATGTTATGTTAGCAGGCATGAAAACATTTATCTTCATGCACATAATCACAGCGTTTGTGTCACCAGATGTATTTTTAAGGTGCAGAAATATTCTGAATGGACTTTTTCTAAGCAGTAGCTTTCAACAGTAGGTTTAAAATATTCAGTAAACCATGCTCTGACAGATCAGTGGTCATCCAGGCTTTGTGTTTCCATTTACTGAGCATAGGCAGAGTAGATTTAGCATAAGTCTTAAAAGCCTTAAGTCAATCAGGCATTGACTTTTTCTCTCTAGCTATGAAAATCCTAGATTGCATTTTCTTTCAAGAGAAGCCTGTTGTATTTGTATTAATAATCTGTTGTTTGGTGCTGCAACCTTCATCAGTGATCTTAGCTAGACCTTCTGGATAACGTGCTGCAGCTTTTCCATTAGCATTTGCTGCTTCACCTTTCACTTTTATATTATAGAAACGGCTTCATTTCTTAAGCCTCATGAACCAACCTCTGTTAACTTCAGACTTTTTTCTTCTGCAGCTTCCTCACTTCTCTCAGCTCTCATAGAATTGAAGAGAGGTAGGTCCTTTCTCTAGATTAAGTTTTAGATAACACGAATATTGTGACTGGTTTGATCCTCTCTCCAGTGCACATAAACTTTATTCCTATCAGCAACAAAGCCATTTCTTTTTTACCATTTATGTGTCCACTGGAGTAGCACTTTCACTTTTCTTTAAGAAGCTTTTTATTTACCTCTACCACTTAGTTACTATTTGGTTCAAAAGGCCTAGCTTTCCTCCTATCTTGACTTTTGATGGTCTCTCCACACGAGGTTAAATCATTTCTCACTTCAGATTTAATGCGAGAGACAAGTAACTCTTCTGAAAGGAGAACACTTCGAGGCCATTTTAGTGTGATTAAAAGGCCTAATTTTAATATTGTTATGTTTCAGGAAATAAGGAAGCTCGAGGAGTGGGAGAAAGATTAGGGAAGAGCCAGTTGGTGAGGCAGTCAGAGCACACACAACATTTATAAAATAAGTTTGCAGTCTTATAAGGATGTAATTACACAATTACACTAGTGTTATCAAAGATGAGTTATCACAGATCACCACAACAGGTATGATAGCAATGGGAAAGTTTGAAATATTTTGAGAATTATTAAAATGTAGGCAGAGTAAGTATGTGATGTTAGGAAAAACAGCAGTTAAGCTTATTTTATGCAGAGTTGCCCAAAACCTTCAATTTGGAAAACAAAAAAAACCTCATTCTCTGCAAAATGCAATAAAATGAGGCATACCTGTATTTTAGGACAGAAGCATCATTGCTTTTTTCCTTTAAATGGAGATGAATTTCATAGTATATAATAAATACTATTGATGAAGATGGTTTCTGTAGTCTGACTGTTTGTACCCACTTCAATTTTATATGTTGAAATCCTAACCCCCAAGTTGATAGTATTAGGAGATAAAGCATTTCAGAGGTGTTTAGATGCTAGAGGCAGAACCCTCATGTTGTGATTAGTGCCCTTATAAAAGAGAGAGACCTCTCTTCCCTTCTACCATGTAGGGCTAGAAAGTAGGCCATCTGTGACACAGAAAGTAGACCTCAACAAACACTGAATTAGCCAACAACTTGATCTTGGACTTCTCAGTCTGTAGAAATGTAAGAAGTAAATTTCTGATGCTTAAAACCACCCAGTTTACAATATTTTGTTATAGCAGCCAAAATAAATCAAGACAATAATTATAATAAAAATATGACTTTGCATATAAAATGGGCCAATGTTGTAAAATTATAAGTCATGGCAATTTTTAATATGCCTCATTTTATATATTAATAAAATACTAATTACTGAACCCCTGCCAAGAAATGTCCCTCCATAAAAGGCTGTTCAATATAACTGAAAATGTCAATTTTTAAAAAATTATTTTTATCTGTATATTTCAATAGCTTGAGGGAGTGTAAACAATTTTTGGTAACATAGTTGCATTATATAGTGGTGAAGAAGTCTGGACTTTCAAAGTTACCTACCTGATACAAGGTGCACCTTGTATCAGGTAGGTGATTTTTCATCCCTCTCCCCTTCCTTCCTCCCACTTTTGAGTTTCCAATGTTCGTTATGTTATTCTCTATGCTTTTTCAGATCAATTTTGATAGCTTCTTTTATTATCTGCTTTTAAATTATAACTTTATAACTATATTCTTAGTTTATTTTCTTTACATTTAAAAGTATATATGAGCCGGGCTTCGTGGCTCAGCCTGTAATCCTGCACTTTGGGAAGCTGAGGTGAGTGGTTGCCTAAGCCCGCGGGTTCGAGACTCACCTGGGCAACTTGGCGAAACCTCATCTCTACAATAAATCAAAAAAATTAGCCGGGTGTGGTAGCGCGCACCTGTAGTTCCAGCTACTTGGAAGGTTGAGGCAGAAGGATCGCCGGAGCCCAGCAGGTTGAGGCTGCGGTGGCCGGGAGTGTGCCACTGCACTCCAGTCTGAGCTACAGAGTGAGACTCCAACTCAAAAAAAAAAAAAAAAGTACATATGTATCATAATAAATTCATTTAGTAAATATAAAGATAGGCAAATATTATCTCTACTTGAACTAGTTATTTTGAAGTGTTAGTTGAACTTAAAGCAGCTATTTCTCTATAATATTAAAATATAGTATTAAAAGTTTTATTAATTTTTTTTAAAAAACTTCTAATCCAATAAAAATATGACTCAAATGTTTAGTACAATATTTAGTTCTATTTAAATAGATATTTGTTTAACAAATAATATATTTTCAATAACAACATAACTTAAAAAGAAAAAATGTATTTTTTAAATGACTAATAATGTTTTGCTTATCAAATTAAAACAAAAATTATGAACTAGAAAAACCAAAAGGAGGAATTTTTAGAGGGTTCAGGTCTTCCAGCAAGGTACTTGAGAATTTTACTAGAGGTTTTTGTGATTCTGTTAGTTCTTCATTTACACGGAGCTTTAGCTAATCCACATTTACAGCAAATGAACACTTGTTAATAATCAGTCTTCAGGGTTTCATTTACGTTAGGAAAGATATTATTAATGTGAATATAAGATATATGAGAGAGGTTGGAAATACAATTTAAAAAGGAAACATTTTAAAAGGAATACAATATTTTAACAAATATCTCCATCTCCTATGTGGAAGTTACATATAGCATCCAAATAACCAGAAATCTTTCTACCTGGTAAATGTTTCTAAAGTTATAGCAAAGAGAGTAGGAAGTTTTGCTCTGAGTCTTGAATTATACATTATTTATATTGATAGTCATATTTTTTTATAAGCAAAGCTAATTTTTTTTTGCACACCATATTAATATAGGTAAGTCTGGTTGGAAACAAAATTATCATTGTTGTGTCTTATTCAATATGTGATACAGTTTTTTAGTCTTAGAAATTTTCAAATACCATGAAGAGCAGCTAAATTATTTTAAAAAGAGCAACTCCTGATCTATCAATCTCAAATGCCACTTTCAGAGAAGTAAAAAGATTTGAGGACTTGGCATATTTTACTATAATACATGAGAAACAAAATCATTGATTCTTTCTTTTATTCCAGTTTCCAGTAAGTTTAACTATGAGCTGGCTATATATATATTTTTTCTCTTCCATCAAATGAGCTGAGTAATAACCCTCAGAATTAATTTTGCAATTTTAAAGCCACATACACACTAAAAAGTCTATTCAGCATAGTATTCTTACCCATAAAACTATTATCTTTGTATATTAAGTCAATGTCATTCAATTCAACTCATAACTGTTTAAGGATTTACACATGAATAGTTCTTTTGTGGTATGAGACATACACAGAATAACAAGGTAATACAGCCACTCTCAATAATCTTATATATGATGGGAAAATTAAGAAAATTAAGAGAGAAATATCCACACCAAAAAAATCATTGAAAATATGATATATCACATAAGAACAAAGAGGTAAAGACTGTTCTGCAGGTTGAGGGAAGAAAGCTTTCAGTAATTTTTGACTTTTAAGAAAAACATAGTACTTGGAAATTTTGGAGCAAAGTCACTCTAAAGACCAATATTAAATGGGTTAAGTATACTTCATGATGATCTTAAAATGCAGATTCCTGGAGGCTATCTCTATGTAATCTTGATTCAGTAATTATGGGCTGGAGCTAAAGAATCTACCATTTTTAACAAGCACCTCAGGTGATTCACACCAAGCAGCCAAAAATGGCCTTTTAAATCACAGGAGTTACCTTGGATTTTATATTATGAGGCATTTATTTTCCCCTATTTTATGTAAATTAACCTGATAGTCTTCCAATAAATTCCATCCCTTGTCATATTTGTCTTTCTTTGGCTAACTTAGTCAGAATTTGTTTCTGTTGCTTGTGCTTTTGCAATCTTTAAATCAATGTCTCTGGCTGTTCCTTAAGGCAATTTTAAAAATTTAAATAAATGCTTTTTAGAACTTAACATATTTTGCTAAAGCACGTATAACTTGTAAGTTCTCAAAAGCTCACATATGTAATATGACGATGGAATCAAATGCAAAATTTTTTCATGCTGTAATTTATATTCATTTCCTCAATATGTACTTGCTTTATAGTTTTAGAAGTTGCTTAAGGCTGGGTTTGGTTTTGAGAAGAAAAGAGAAATTATTTTTCTGTAAGTTTTGCCTCATACTTTAATTGTACTCATCCATGTTTAGCTAAAACAAAAAGCATTTTACTATTTTGACTGGAAATGATAGCTAAGCACATTTTAAAAGTGAGAAATACTTAATGCATGCATCTATGAAAATTCAGGTAATGTTTCAAAATATATTTTGGCATTTGGTTACTGCAATTATACCACAGAATACCATTTAAATCTTCAAGACAGAGGACAGAGTCTAGCACTGTCTTCAGTTAATAAATGTTTCATGAATCACTGACACTATGTGCTCTCAGTTTGATTTTCAAAATTAGTTTATATACTCATTCAAAAATAATAGAGATTCAAAATGCTGTGCTTTGGAATGACTATAGAATGGGAGACAATACACGATTTTTCTCTTCAGCATTCTTACAAAGGAGAATAAACTGTCTTTATTATAAAATATGTTTTTTTTTAAAAATATCCCAACAAGCTAAATTATGTATCCTTGTTAGATATGTGTTGTAACATTCTTAATGTCAACTGTAACTTTTCCTCATAGCACAGACTATGATGATTTTACATACACATACACAGACACACACACACACACACACACGCACACACACACACACACACACACACACACATACTGTGTGTGCATTTCTCCTTTCTCTCTGACGGCTTAATGGACTGTGGTCCTCAGGGTATTGTGATCCAAGAGTAGTGATGTGATATAATTTATTAATCATTGTTTGCCTACTGTCTAGTGTCTAGAACATAGAAAGTAGTCAGCAAATATCTGTTAAGTGAATGGACAAAATATCTTCCCAATAGATTCTGAAAGACTGAAGTTCTCATAGTTGTGTTTTTTTGTCAAAGAAAATTGAGCCTTGATAATTATGCATGCCTCTTATAAAAATAACATTATATATAGCTACATAGGTAACATGGCTATACATAGTATATATATATGCTCTATATACTACATATAGTGCAAAATATTAGGTAAGTCTGATCCATATTTTTTACAAATTATCTTATTTTTAAATGAAACCTGATATAGTGGGATATATTGAAAAACTGAAATGCCTACTGAGTTTTCTATCTCTAATTCTTCTCAATAATTTATTATTTTAATTTTGATTCATGTAAATTAGTGTGAATTGGAAAAGTAGGTTTTAGACTATAAAACATTAAATAGAGTTAAGACCTATAATGCCTGATTTTGATATTGACAGATAACCTGTAAAGTTGACCTTTGAACAACGTGGGGGCTGAATGTCTCTGCTGTGATGTCTCTGCTGTGATGTCTACTAGCTCTTGAATTTCTCCCAAATCTATAAATCTATATCTTGAAACCCTTCATCCTCCTCCATTTTTTTTTTTTTTTTTGGTCACTTTCACAATCACTTTCATAATTTCTTTGATTGACTTTGTTGTAAATTCTATGAAGTCGTGCACATTTGGACACAGATTTCTCTAGCAGGAATTTATCCTTTTGGGCTTTGTGGCTTTTTCTATCATGATGAAGTTATCTTTCAACAACTTAATTGTTCCAGACTTTTATCATGTTCTCTCTATTGTGATTCTTTTCCATAGTGCTGACAGTCCTTCTCATAGAGCATCATGTGTGGTTAGCCTTAAAAGTCCTTATGACCGCCTGATCTAGAGGCTAAGCTGGAGATGTTGAGTTTGGGGGCAACTTCAATGACTTCAGTGTTGAGCTCTGGGATTCTGGGTAGCCATGGGCATTCTTTAGTGTGTGTGTGTGTGTGTGTGTGTGTGTATGTATATATTTGAAAAAGCAGTTTTTTACTGGAACAAATTCAAGGATCAAACCAACATCAGTGAAACCAATTCAGAAAAAAAAAATGGTTTTCATCGTCCAGGCCTTCTTGCTGTACATCCAAAAGATGGGCAGCTGGTATTTATCTTTTTCCTTCAAGCATGGAATTTAGCAGCTTTAGAGATAAGGGCAGGCCAGTCATAAACCTGGCTGCATTTGCACAAAACAGTAGAGTTAGCCTTAAATCTTGGTGCTTGCTTCTCTTCCTTTATTAATAAGTGTTCCTTGTGGCATTTTATTTTTCAAGAATAAAGTACTTTCATCTGAATTAAAAACCTGCTCAGGCAGATATTTTTTCTTCTCGGTGATTTTCTTAATGGTGTCTGGAAACTAGTCTGCTGCCTCTTGGTTGGCACAAACTGCTTTTTCTGTTGTCTTGATATTTTTTAAGAGCCAAACCTCCTTCTGAAATTATCAAGTCATTCTTTGCTGGCATTAAATTCTCCAGTTTTAGATCCTTCACCTTCATTTTGTTTAAGTTGTCAGTATGATGATTTATTTTACCTCAAATCCTATTACAGCCTATAGATATCTCTTTCTTATAGTAATCCTGCACCCACATATAGTCTGCATTTTTAATATGAGAAAAAAAAGATATTTCACAAAATAGTCTAAGACTTTTGCATCTACTGTTGTAACTGTGGTGATAGCTTCCCAAGTTTTGTTTTCTTTCTTTTGTTTTTTAAAACAATAGTTTTTTACACTAGATTCATTTATCTTGAAATGGAGGCAACCATCCCACAGATCTCAGTCTATGGTATCTATCAAGCAATTCAACTCTTTCTTGTAATTTCATGAGTTTGTGTCTCAATAGCATATCCAGTATCACTAGTAGCACTTTGAGTGAGCCCCTTGGTGTTATTCAAGTTCTATGATATTGCTGTAAACACGATGAAAAGCATGTGAGAATCATACAAAATGACTTTTTACTGCAATATACAACTTGTTGGAGAGTTAACTGCTCAAACTGAGATGGTTTGTGCCACAGGGTGTTCAGTGGGTCCTTGCAACACTTGAGCTTATCACAATGTACATGGGAAGTGGTTTAATATTGCATCTTTACGTTTGTTTACATTTCTCTTGTCTATAAATAGCACCATGTATACCTGTACCTGTGCACATAGGTTTTGATAAATTTTAACTTTTTATAATATATTTGTGTACATTTTATGGTAGTAAATTTATGTTATATATTTTATGCAGTAAATATATTTAAATTTGTGCATATTATGTTATAGTAATAAATATATTTGGGGCATTAATGACATACCTAGTTTTTTCTTAATTTTTTTGATAATTCTAGGCTAGGTAGAATTATCATCTCTGGCTTTTTAAAAATGATCGCTAATCTCCAAAAAGTTTTTCAATACATTAACTGAAAAAAAATCTGCTTATATGTGGATCCACGCATTTCAAACCCATGTTGTTCTAGTGTCAACTCTAATGCATTTGTATTATATAAAAAGCTACTATATTGGAGTCAGCGATAAATTATATAGTACTTAATTACTGTAACAATCTAATATGATTTTACATATAAGGAGACCTGGGGTCTTTAAATAACATCCAAGGTCACAAACCGAGCAGTGCCAAGGTGAAATTCTACCAGGTCTTTGGGACTTCAGATTTGGTACAAATGTTTAGACCTCTTACAGCCTCTGTAAGTGTGGAAGGAAACCAGCAACCCTGTGTGAAGCAAGCATTGACTTGGAAGTCTTGTTATATAACCATAACACCTCTAACAAGGGTGGGCTAAATTCTAGGGGCGGGCAGCTGCATGCAATCCTGCAAGTAAGAGATTTCTGTGTCATCTTCAGATGAAGCAAAGGGTAGCTGCCTCTGCCCTCCTGGGGGATCCAGGGTATTGAGACTCTGATGCTCAGCAAGTCATGAGGTCCGAGCCTCAGTTTTTGTAGATATCCAGCTGTTGAGATGAGAGTCTCTTCACATGATTCCAAAGAGGCCTCCTAAGTTTCACTCTTTAAAATGATAATGATTCATGCTTAATCTTTCTTTGTCTTCTTTAATACCTCCATGATACACAGCAAGAGCTGTCTAATTCCATTGTTGTGATTTCACTTTCACTAAACTATTCACATGCTTGTGATATCCCATTTGTCTGCGTGCTCTCTGCTGCCAGTATGCCACTGCAGTTTCCAGTGGGCATAGTTTTTTTGTTTTTTGTTTTTGTGTGTTTGGGGTTTTTTTGAGTTGGAGTCTCACTCTGTCGCCCAGGTTGGAGAGCAGTCGCACTCTCATTGCCACCCCAGCGTCAACCTGCTGGGCTCCTGCTATCCTTCTGCCTCAACCTTCCAAGTAGCTGGAACTACAGGTGTGCTACCATGCCTAGCTAATTATTTACTTATTTATTGTAGAGACAAGGTCTTGCCAATGTGCCCGGGCTGGTCTCGATCCCTCGGGCTCAGGCAATCCACTCACCTCAGTCTCCCAAAGTGCTGGGATTACAGGATGAGTCACCGAGCCCGGCCAGGGCATAGTTTTTTAATAGTTGCATAAACACAATGTGTGTTGGGTTATGCATACTCTACCTATAGTCCATGTCCTAGGCCACTCTTAATGTCAACTCTTTAGGGAGGACTCTCGAGGAAATATTTTAAGAAATGAGATATTTTTGTTTGTATGCAGGGAGTTTATTGTGAAATAATCTGAAAGTAACGCCTGTTTTGTGAAGGAAAGAGAAATGAGCAGAGAGGCAATGTGAACTGCAATATGGTTGTGACAGAAGTCTTAGGCAATTCCATAGAAAGTGCTGGAGCTAGGGCACCGGTTAGGGATGTATCAATTTGAAGCAAAAGGCCTTGGTCTTTGTATCTTCCTATAAACCGGTGATTGGATGTAGAGTGGGCGTTGGAGGAAGTGGCATAACATTGGAAATGGTAGCTCCTTTCAGATACAGATACATCCCAAGGAAGGACTCAGCTCTGGGAAGTCAACTGCCAACACTCTGGGAACCTAGGGCAATGAAAGCTTCAGAGATGAACATGGATCTTGGTGGCACAATGGAGACCAACAGGGACTGCCAGTGCTGCTCTGACTAGTCAAGAAAGCAAGCATTAGCTAAATAACCCAGCTTTTAGCAAGTGGAATTTGAGAAGTCAAACTGGGCAACCTAGATTGATGTGATTCTTTTATAATACTGCTGCATGCCACTATGCAAAGCAATCAAGTGCTCTCTCTCTCTTTGATAATAATAACTCAAAAGAGAAAGATGTTCATTTGAGAAGGATGAGTATGCAAAGTTTTTAAAATCAGAAAAATTGTCAAACATATTCCTTTGTTCAATATGTAAATATGGAAGCATAAATATATTTGAAAGAAGAACAAGTTTTTAGCAGCACAATTTTTTAAGAGATTTCAAATATATATAGTCACCATAGTTTTCAAAGCAATGTAAAATTTATAAAACAATATCATTGGGTAATTTTAGAAGTCCAGTCAAGAAAACCTTGAATCAAGTATATATTTAGCAGATGTGCTTTATATACTTTTTATTGTTTCTCTAAGAAATAAGGAATAAAAATCTGTGTTTATTTTAAAAATAGAAGTTAATTTCATGCTCACTTAAAGATTATTTCTAGGTAGAGATCTAGTGTTATAGATGGTAGTAATCCAAAAGAGAGGGAAATAATTTTTCAGTTATGTTAATACTATGGGCATTCGTTCATCTCACTTGCCTCTATAGGCCTCATTCATTTAACTAATCACATTTGTCCAATGTCTTCTTCCTGCCAAGCTTTGGGCTCTGGGGATACAAAGATGAGTTGGCAGAGCTCTTCCTACATGCCCAAATTCATGTTGAGGAGATATAGTCGTGATTTTTTAAAATTATGATTATTCTGCAAGTGCTGTCAATGAAATTTGAATGCACTGTGGCTCACCCTTGTAATCTAATCACCTTGGGAAGTGGAAAAATCTCCTGAAGCCAGAAGTTCAAGATAAGCCTGGGAGACATAGTGAGAGCCTGTCTCTATGAAAAAAAAAAAGAATTGTGGAAATTCAAAAGATAGAGCAGCCATTTCATCATATGAGAAAACTCATTGTAAAATGTATCCTACCTTCTTGAAGGATAAATAAGATCTTGCCAATAAGAGCTTCCTCAAGAAAATTAGAGTTCATTCTATGGTATAAGTTTATAAAAGAGTGGTAATTAGTGAAGTCAGAGTACATGGTGTGCTGAATGGAATGATGTGAATGGTGAAACAGACAATGGAGTTTTGATCTCAGAGTAGAGTGGATGGTTTATTCCAAAATTATAGGCTTTAGTTTTTGTCTATGGATGGTAGGAGTGAACAAGGACTTTTTCAGAAACTGGGTAACACGAAAGTTTTACATTAGGCAATTGTGAATTTCAGTCAAGGGATTCAGAAAGCATCTTTTAAAGTCATATGAATTAGAAATCTCTGAACAAGAATACAGGATAATTTAAGTATTTAACCTAGTATTCAAACCTGTTCCTATGGCTGGTGGCTAAAGAGATCACTATACTCTGCTCATGAAGGAGCAAGAGATGACACTAAAATATATTAAGAATATCTCTATAATATTTAATAAGTACATATAGTTTGAATAATAATTTTAATAATGAATTCCCATTTCTAAATTAATCTTTTACTAATTACAAAAGCCTCTGGTTGGTTAGAGATAAAGATAGCTGCAGTACTGGTGGTAACTATCTGTGGAATCTGGACTATATAATCAAAATACTAGTTTACACACCTAGAGAAAGTTTCTGCCAAAAAAGAAAAATCATTGTAAGTGGCATTCAGACTAAAACTCACACACACACGCACACAGACACACACACTCATATGTATGCCTTTTATCAAATAGCTCTAAATGTTAAACTACCTAGGAAACAATATTCTAGTAGTCTGAGTATAGTAGTAGATAAATAAGGAGACATGGTAAAAGAAGGGTTAAGGTTATTTATTTTTTGGCCTAATTAAAATTAAAATTAATTTGTGTTTTTGCCACCCATTTTCATGCCACTTAAATGCAATCACTTTTATCTAAACTAAGTTTATTTTGAAGTAATCGATTTAGAATTTGATTTATTTGTTTTATATTTCTAACACAATTTAGAGTAATAAGGATTAAGTTTAATAAGGATTAACAAATTCGGGACTAATTAATAAATAATTAATCTATCAATCTTAAGGATTAATAATCCTAAGGATGAATGGATTAATAAATAATAATATTAATTAATAAATTAATGAATAATATTAATACGGATTAATAAAAACCCTCGTGCTTTTCAGGCTTTCTCTATATTACCAGTGGTATGGGCAGCACATTTCTGGAAACACTGTATCAGAGTGTTTAAGCTGCAAGGTGCAGTAAGGTTGGAAAGGAAGGACACTAAATGAGAAGTATTGTTAACAGTAGAATAGCAGGTTGAGTGGAAATGCAGGGTCGGGAGAGAGAAAGCTGCGAGAAATATCACTAAAAAACATAATGCCAGGATTTGAGCTTTTGGAGATAGAAAATATCATAGGAAATGTGAGCTAAGTCAGTCGTGGTACGTTGTTTCAGGATTGTATTATGTGTAAAGATTAGATACTCTGTGTTGTTGGTTTTCGGTTTTACAATATTGTGGAACAATCAACAATTATATATTTATAATTTGTATGATTACATATAAATAATTATATGTAATCACATATAAATAATTATAATGATAGCTAAGCCACAGTGAATTTCTAATATACAAGTATAGGGAAAAGCCCTTCAAAACGTATCTCCTCAAAATACACCTATTCTTTGCCGAGTTCTATAAATAAAAAGATAGACTAAGTAAATTGCCTGATAGCATAAGGAAGGGCAGGAAACAGAAGATGGGTTACAACTCAAGCCCACGGAGCACTGCACAGGGTTTTGGTAGAACTGTGAGAGGGGAGAGGAGTAATGATGTAATCGATGATGTCTAAAATAAATGGAATACATGTGTTACAGATTCCCTTTGTATTTACACCTCTGTACTGAAGAGTAATATATTTTTTTAAATATCATTCCTAGCTTGTAGATTCCTGAGGAACAAACAAAGTAACTGTTGAGTATTTAAAACAGGAATTTGCACACGCACATACACACACATACACAGATATGTGCATATGTATGTGTGTGTGTGTGTGTGTGTGTGTGTGTGTGTGTGTGTATGTATATGTATGTATGTGTATGCATATACATGTCAGTATATCGGGGGGATCCCCAAAACCCAGAAATTGTGTATTTATTATTATAGGTTTAAACATAAGTCACCATCAAAGTACTCTCCATTTGATGCCATAACCTTTAGAGGTGCTTTTTCCACTGCTCAAAACAGTTTTTGAAAGCCTCAATTTTGATGCCTTTTTGTGCTTCTGTTGTTTTTTGTTTCACGTCTTCCACATTGACAAAATGTTTCTTTTTGAGGACTTTTCTCATTTTGGGAAAAAATAAAAGTCAATAGGGCAAGAACAGGTGAATACAAAGAGTGGGGCATGGAGCTCATGCTGTTTTTGGTAGAATCTGCTGAACACTCATTGTGGTGTGGGCAGGTGCTTTGTCATGGTGCAATAACCAGTCACCTGTTTGCCACTACTTAGGACATTTCTTCCACAAATCGTCACACAACCTTTTCAGAACTTACAGATAAAAGCTTTGGTTGAGTGTTTGATCCAGAAAAACAAATCCTGAGTGTAATACAGGGGGCTCGCCCTCCAAAAGATAATGATTTTGTTTGGGTCTTCCCTTGTATGTAATGCAATATTGCATATATATATATGAATGAGGCACATCAAAGAGAGTAATCATTCCATTCCTGCTTACTAAATTGATTGTTGTCACAGAATTTTATTTATTTACATTAAAATTTATTTGAATAATTAATGATTTACAGCAATAGATAGAAGACATTACTGACCAACATCACAATGTTTCTTTGTGAAATATTCCTTGGAAGGGCGACACCCCAAATCAATAGCCAAGAAATGCCAAATATGGGAAGGCATGAATTTATTTTGTTACATCAAAGATTTGGGGGACAGATTCAGATTTGTAGTTACAAGTTGTTGCAATTTGACTTTCCCGAAAGTAGGTGTGGAAAAAGATTAAAAGACAAGCATTTAAAAATTTTTGAAGATATATTGGGAAAGAGAAGTGTTTCTTGAAATCTATATTATTTTACCTGAGACCTACATCAATAAAAAACTTTACATCACATTAATAACATACAAGAAATGATTATTCCCAAATCATTTTTGTCCTAACATTTTTAAGATAGCTGCCTAAAATTATACCTCATTTTTCAAAAGAAATGACATATAATTATAAAGTAACTAGTGATTTCATATTTTATGATTATTATTCATACTTGGAAATTCCCTTTCATTATGAATATTTATAGTAACAGAATAAAAAAATCTAAAAACCAATTTGTAAACTTCAAATCACAAGTCCAATTTAACCATTAGAGATTCTGCTTCCTTCCCAAAATTAACAAAGACAACTGATTTTTTTCAATTGAAAGATATGAAGACTAATATCTGCTATGTATGGTGAACAATGTTAATCACTGTTACATAATAAGACTAATTTCTTTCTGTGTATTTTTTAAAGACATATTTGCCCTATGAGCTATTGTAAGGGATTGGAAACAAAGATGCACTTGAACAGTGGTTCTAAGAAAAACTGTACATTGTAAGCCACTTGTTTTGTTCCCAGCTGAAATTTTAGAGCATAATTTTGTTACTCAGAGATTAACTAATCACTGGGAATGATTTAGTAGGAACTGGTCAGAATACTTGGCACAATAAAGATATTATCCTTGTTAACATGTGGCTCTTCTACAAACTATAAATAAAGCAATTAAAAAATAAGATCATTTCAGGACTGAGTTAGTAAAAAATCACCTAGCCTGAATTTATTGATTTAAAATTAAGACCAGTGATGACCAGCTAAATGAGATGTTCAGTAGCATCATGTAATTGTGTTTTGGACCAGTATCAGACACCCTCACACGTCCCCAGGGAATTTTATCCACATCTTCATTAATATTAAGTCAATAACATAAGTTGTACAATGTAGGACAAAAAGAAGGAAGAAATACTTGTGTTTCAGGTCACTGTGATTATCTTGAGGAGAGTCATGATTAAGTCAATAACATTACAATCTAAAATGCCAAACAGATTGGAGGGCTTGTTTTCACAAATTAATGAGCTTTGTTAATAACAATTTTCATCTTCAAGTTATTATTGAGTAATCATGAAATCCCAACATGCTAATGATGAGAGGAATATTTAGAACTGTAGCTAACTCTTTCCTGAGTCTTGTTACACATTTCTACTCCCTGTTGCATTTGGTTACCACACCTATGACTGAGTTTTTATATCACCTTTCCTACTCACTCCTGATCTCTACTGTAAAGCTTGTAGCTTATAAGTCTGTAACAAAATTATGGTTATTAACAATAGGAAAAAACTGCTTTTCTCAAGGAACTATCACCTACTAATATACAAAGTATTCAGTAGGTGTTAAGGTCATGGGCAATGAAGCAAGTTTCTGTTGATCTTTTTTTCTGTAAGATGATTTTTTTTCATTTTTAAAAAATTTTAAATATGTGGAATACAATTCAGGGTTAGGTATACAAATGTTCATTATGCAGATACCCTTGATGAGGTGTGCTCCTCCCTCCCCTGGCAGTTTCCCTCAACTGCCAATCCAACCACCCCTCCCCTGGCAGTTTCCCACTACTGCCAATCCCTTTCTTATAGTATTATGACAATTGTTCAAGGTCCACTTATGAGTGAGAACATGTGGTATTTAGTTCTTTATTTCTGTCATAGATCAGCCAAGATTATAGACTCTAAGTCCACCCAAGTTGCTGCAAAATTCAAAATTTTGTCCTTTATGCCTGCATAATGTTCCATTGTGTACATGTACCACTTTTTTTATCCAGTCCTCTTTCAATGGGCAGCACGGTTGGTTCCGTATTGCTGCCATTGTGAATAATGCTGTAATAAATATGCGTGTGCAGGTATCATTTTCATAAAGTGATTTGAGTTCCTCCAGGTATATTCCCGGAAGGGGGTTAGTGGAGTCATATGGAAGGTTGAGTTTTAGATTTTTGAGGACTTGCCAAACTGTTTTTCACAGAGGTTGCACTAGTTGACACACCCACCAACAGTGTGAAATATTCCCTTTTCCCCACATTCTCTCCATATCTTTTGTTTTTTGATGATGATGGTCTTCCTGACTGGAGTTAGGTGGTATCTCAGTGTGGTTTTAATTTGCATTTATTTGATGACTAGTGAAGCTGCACATTTTTTCATGTATTTGCTGTCTGCTCATATGTCTTTTTTTGAGAAATGTCTATTCATATCTTTTGCCTACCTTGTAATGGGGCATGTTTCTTTTCATCACGTTTGAGTTCCTTGTAGATTCTAGATGTTAAGTCTTTGTCAGATATACAGTTGACAAATGTGTTTCTTTTTTTTTTCCATTCTGTGGGCTTTCTGCTCTGTTAGTTTCTTTGGCTTTGGAGAAGCTTTTCAGTTTGATGAGGTCCCACTTGCTTATCTTATCTCTTATGGCATGGGCACTTGGGGTTTTGATCAGCAATTGGTTGTCAGTTCCAATTTTCATAATGGTGTCTCCTGCATTTTCTAAGGTTCTTATAGTTTGAGGATTTACTTTAGGTCTTTGATCTATTTAGAGTTGATTTTTGTGTATGGTGATTGGTAGGGGTCTTGTTTTAATCTTCTGTATGTGGTCAGTCAGTTTTCTCAGCACCATTTACTGAATAGGTTCCCCCCTCCCCAGTTGGTGGTGGTGGAGATTTTGTCGTAGATGAGTTGGTTGAGAAATTGAGGTTTTGCTTCTGGAATCTCTGTCCTATTCCATTGGTCTATATGCCTGTTCTTCTACCAATACCAGGCTGTTTTGATTATCGTAGCTTTATAATAGTTTGAATTCTGGGAGTGTGATACTTCCTGCTTTGTTTTTGTTGTTGTTGTTTTTTGCTCAGCATTGCTTTGGCTATTCGTTTTTCTATGAATTCCTGTATTATTTTCAGGTCTGAGAAGAATGATGCTGGTAATTTAATAAGTATTGCATTAAATCTGTAGATTGCTTTGGGTAGGATGGACATCTTAACATTGTTGATTCTTCTAATCCATAAGAATGGAATATTTTGCATTTGTGTCATTATTGATTTCTTTGAGCAGTGTTTTATAGTTTTTGTTGTAAAGGTCTTTCACTGGTTATCTGCTTATCTGGTTAGGAAGATACCAAGGTATTTCATTTTGTTTATTTATTTATTTATATTTTTTGGCTATTATGAATGGAATTGTGCTTCTTATTTGGATTTCTGTTTGTTTATTGTTGGTGTAAAGGAATGCAATTATCTTTTGCACATTTATTTTTATATACTGAGACTTTGCCAAATCTTTTATCAGTGCAAGGAGGTTTTTGACAGATTCTCTTAGGTTTTCAAGGTATAGAATCACGTCATCTGCAAAGAAGGATAACTTAACTCCCTTTTTTCCTATTTGCATATCCCTAATTTCCTGCTTTTGTCTGATTGCTCTAGCTAGGACTCCCAATACTATGTTGAAAAGGAGGAGTGAGAGTGGGCATCCTTGTCTCAGTCTGGTTTTCAGGGGAAATGATTCCAATTTCTGTCTGTTTAGCAGTATGTTGGCTGTGGGTTTCTTGTAGTTGGCTCTTACTATTTTGACGTATGTTCCATCTATGCCTAGACATCTGAGAGTTTTTATCAAGAAGGAGTGTTGTTGGATCTGGTTTTATAGAATCTTGTTGAGAATTTTATCATCTATGTTCAGCAAGGATATTGGCCTGTAGTACTCTCTCTTTGTTGTATCATCACTTGGTTTGAGTATCAACGTGATATTAGCTTCATAAAATGAGTTGGGGAGAGTTTCATCTTTCTCAGTTGCCTGGAATACTTTAAATAGGATTGGTATCAGCTCATTCTTGTACGCTTTGTAGAATTCTGAGAGAGCCCCGGGCACATGAACCTAAGACTCCCACCAGACAGACTTTCACTCACCTATTTTCACTCACTCACCACACCCACTCAGGCAGAGAGTCTTTATGGACTCACTTTTGCGGAGACTCTCACATTCTGACTAGTTCCATTGCCATCTTCTGGAGATTCCTGTTGCTGACCCTTTAATGAATGCTCTTTTAACTGTGATGTTCCCAGAATAACTCTTGATATTTGCCTGATATGATTATGTTTATAAAAGGTAACATGTAGAAGCACTGTAGTGTGATTCCAATATGTGGTATATAAAATATATGTGTATATAAAAATAAACTGTAGAATCTGATGGCATTAAATTTGATGAGTTATATATAGCAAATACAATATATATTATAGACAACACATGGGCATATTGTCTATGATAGTAATAAGTATTTGTAGTACATTGTGTATATATGATTATATGTATATGTACACACATATATAAAATTTTACATAAATGCCTTCCATTTAAATGCTAAGAAAATCACTACTCAATCTTATAGAATTTAAAATCCTAATTAATGTAAAATATTATCAAGAGCCACAAGTTTTACAGAATGTAAGATAGTTAAAAAATAGATGCACTGCAGCTACAAAATGCTTTATATCATCTCATATTGATTATTTTATTTTACTTTACCAAATGTTGAAATGGGTTATTATAAGTAGCTGATAAAAATATGTAAACACAATATGCAAAAATTACATCTTTTGTTTGTTACGTGTCTCTATTGCTGCTGTGAAAAAGACTCGTTTACTCTTCTACTCTTACAGATGCTCATTTTCCTTGGGGTCATTATGCTGGAAATGAGTTCTGTACTTGTATAAAACTCACAGGCCCACTACTTTACATATATCTTGGGACTGCAAATATCCCAGGACTGCATCCTTCCATCAAAGTAGTGATTATGATTGCTCTATCACTATCCAGCTCAGTGAGGATGAGAATTGTACACAGCTATCTTGACAATAATCTGAATAGTCAGCACAGTTCTCTTCATTCCATGTGTGTACCGTTCAAGCTGAATATTTATATCAATATAGGCTAATATTAGGGTTTTCTCCATTGGCATCTCTATTGTGAAGGTAGGGATAAGAACTATTGGTTACTCTTATTGGGGTGATATCATGCTGGTGTTCACTAGACTATCCAGCAACTTTCTGATATACAGAGAAAACTAAACACGGGGATTTATATATTAAGAGAATTATTCACCATACATTATTTGAAGATTGATTTCACAAAATTGTCAGATATTTTCATAATATATTTAAGAAAACATTTTGAAATTGATTAACTTACTAGACTTTTAATTGATTTTTTTAGGTGCATTTGGGAATACTGGACGGGGAGTCAGAAAATGAGTTCTAATTCCAGTTTTGCCATTGACTAGTTACAGTAGTTTGAGCAATTAATCTCCAAGGGTTCAGCTTCCTCATTATAAGATGAAATAGGTTGGATGGATCAGTGGTTTTCAATTTGTGCTTTGAGACACTTGGGGGGGTTAATGGTGTCCTTAAGGGCTGGTAAGTAAGGAGAGTGGCTAAGATAGAGCCATGGGCAAGCCTGGGGGCTTTCTTCCCTTCCTCAGGCGGAGAAGTTCTACTTTACACTGTTTTTATTTACACACCCTAGGGAAATGTGTTTGTATGGGGTTTCTTATTTAAAATTAACAAACACAATTTTAAAACCACTGGAATAAATGATATAATATTTAAGATGTCTTTGAGCAATAAAGACTGTAAAATTCTATGGTCTTTCTAATTTGCTAGAAAACTGAATATGAGAAAGGGATCAATATACTATCTTTCTGTGAAATATTTTGGCAAATGCCTGACAGGAAAAAAAAAAGGTGATTTTTAGTATGGAGTATGCTGCATAATCATTGTCATTTGGCTCCCAGACCAAAAACATAAAGGCCCAAACATCTCAGCTATCTATTGCAAGATTACATTCATATTCTGACATCTTTAAGTTTGTGATAATCTCCCAGAAGATTATATTTTCTATATTCTTAAATATTATATGTGTTCTGGGAATAAAGCATTGGGTAATAGACTATATCTTCAATTGTCACTTTGAGTCAATATGAAAAGCGTTATTCAAAATATAGGGAATGTGTTTGAGTAGTACACATTCATGTCAGATATGATTTCTTTTTCATGGTCTATTACATGCAGTATATTATTGTTTTAAGCTTTATTTAAGAAAACACTGTCAAAGGTAAGAGAACCCTTTTTAAAAGTGTGTATGAAGTTAGGGCATGCTATAAGAGAACTAAATTAACAGTAATGATTACTAACAAAAAACATAATTGAAAATAGCATTGAAGACAAAGGGCTAAGATTATTTTGATGTATTTAATAAATTTGATTTTTATACTGACTATAATATAGGAAGTAAAGTTGGTGGAAATTTATACTTAATGCTAGTTTTCTCATTTACAATATTAGGCAGTAAAATGCTAATTTACAATATTAGGCACTAAAATGCTAATTTACTTTCCTATTACTAACTAGCAATATAATCACATGAAAATGATGACTAAATTTCTTACAAGTTTATATTTTCTATAGAAAATGTTTCATAAACCCCATATAGATTGATTTATACCTTATAATATCTTCATCTACCATGTGGTTTTTTATACTCTTCATGTATTTATGTTACATTTTCCTAAGTAAAAGGAATTGTGTTTTTCTATAACAGTCTTGCCTTGAAAGTATCACTCATTGTAACATGTATTTTCATTGCCTTATTTCAAAATATGTTCAATCAAATTCAGCATTTATAACTTTTTACAGAAATTGTTTTTAAATATTCCATTAACTTTCTGTCAGAATAATACATATGATTTCACTTTAGACTTAAAGCACCAAGATAAATCATTTTCTCCAGCTGAAAGAAATCACATTAACATGGTTTTGTTTGTTTGTTTTTAAGAATAAAGATTATTGTATTTATGTCTATTCTGAATATCATTATTCAGTATTTGTAAATCTTTGTGTCTGTAGCAAACTCTGTAAGTGTTTATAGATTAAAACGAATACTTAAAATAGCATTTAAAGAAAAGAGACAATAAATCAGTAGGCAGAGTATTTTATTCTTACATGAATTAAATGTATTATGAATTTTACTTCAACTTTTTATTAAAGAAAAATTGAAATCTTTGTTTGCACTTCTGTCTAGAATTATATGAATAATTAATTAGAAAAAGACAATTTGAAAGTTTTTTTTTCTATTATTAAATATTTAAAGTTTCTAATAGTAAGTTTCACCAAACACACATTTTAGTAAGACAAGTGTTATGGCCAAGACTAGATCAAATGGCAAAGACTAAGTCAATATGCAAACACTTTTCACAATGGAAACAATCCAATTTGTAGAACTTCATTTGTAGAACTGCTTTCAGTTCCTTGTGATGTGATAATTATTTTAAAAATTTTTTTAAATTTTGTGTTTTGCTAGGAAAATGAGATTATTGAATATCTAGAAGTTATAAGCAAAATATTTTATTACTATATTAGTACCAATTAATCTCACCATATATAACAAGCTCTATCGTCCACATTTTCAGCCAAATATAAGGTAGTATTCCAGACACCGATGTAAACAAAGTAGATGAAATTTCTGCCCTCTTAGAAGATATACTTTTCAAGTAAGAGAAATACACAATAATATAAGTAAGATATTTTTGAATTCAGCACGCACTAAGCAGAAAATAGGCTAATATGCACATGAGTAACTGGTGTACCTTAAGGGTATTATAAAATATAAAGTGATACTTATTAGAAGCTATCTCAGACTAAATAATCAAAACTTCAGATACAATGTGGCATGTATTTGACCTCTCAGAATGGATAACATTGAGAAAGTTTGGGCAGGAATTGGTAGAAGTAGAAAAAAGAAAAAAAAAATTATAAAAACTGAGAAGTTTTTAGCTTACCTGGTCAGGTTACAGTACATTAAAGCATTTTAGATAAAGTATACTGTAACCTTATTATGTCAGGTACCATGTTTAGTTCCATATTCAGTGCTCTAATCTTCACACCCTCATCAAACAGGTACCATTATTCCCGATGTTCCTTGAAACTAAGTAACATCCTTAAAATTGTACAGCCCCTAACTTATAAAGCTTGAATTTAAATCCAGGTCATCTGCCATCAAATCCCTACAATCTTAAGCACTTAAAAAAAAAACCCTTAGGTTTTATTTTTAAAAATATATTTATTTGGTTTCCATCATTGAAGGGCATTTGTACAAGGTATAGACTTCTAGGTTGGCAGTTACTTTCTTTTTCTCCATCAAGATCTTGGTTCTTGTTCCCACTATTGGGAAGTAGGTTGCAATCTTAGTGTCTTTTTGGAGTAATGGTCTTTGTTCTTTAGTGACTTTTAAGATTTACTCTTTTTCATATTCAGCAGTGTGTGTGTGTGTGTGTGTGTGTGTGTGTGTGTGTGTGTGTGTGTGTGTTTCTCTTAGATTTTTAGAGACAACATTTTGCTCTGTTTCCCAGGCTGGAGTTCAGTGGCACAAACATAGCTCACTGCAGCCTTGAACTCTTGGATTCTAGCAATCCTTCTGCCTTAGTCTCCCAAGTAGCTAGGAATAGGTCCACATCACTGTGCTCATCTAGTTTGTTTTAATTTTTTGTAGAGCTGAGCTCTTGCTATGCTGCTCAGGCTGGTCTCAAACTTTGGACCTCAAGTTTGGGCTTCTTGGTTTCCCAAAATGCTAGGATAATAGGTGTGAACCACCACTTCCAGTCAATATTCAGCAATTTTAATCTAGATAAAGTTTTCCTTGTATTTATCCAGCATACATCTGGAAATCTTTCTAAATCCGTGGTTACTATATTTTTGTCATCTTTGGAAAGTTATCAGGCAGAAATTTCTTCAAATATTTGTTTTATCCAATTTCTATAGTCTCTTTTTTTTTGATATTCCAGTGAAACATGTACTAGTTTTTTCATTATTTTCTATATTTCTTTTACTTTCTTTTCTGACTTCTCTATCCTGTTTTATTTATATACTCTAATCTGTATTTTTTTACTAACCAGTTCACTAAGCATCTCCATATATGTGTATGTATATATACATATATACGTATATTCTTAAAATGGATTAAATTATTAAATTTCAGGTAAATGTAGTTTTCAAATTTAGAATTTTTTGACACTTCTATGGGTTCCAGATTTCTAATGAAATTCCTCATTTGTCTTCTATATTCTTATACATATGAATTATAGGTATTTTAAGATACCTGTACTTGTATGTTCATTGCAGCATAATTCACAATAGCAAAATCATGGAGCCAAACTAAGTGTCCATCAACAATTTACTGAATAAAGAAAATGTGATACCATGTTTTCACTCATAAGTGGACCTTGAACAACTACTGTAATACTATAAGAAAAGAATTGACAGTGGCGGGAAACTATGGGGGGGGCAGGGAGGGGAAGGGAGGTGAGATTAACGGTAGTCAATATCTGTCTGGGAACAAGGGGGCACACCTCATCAACAAGGGTACCTGCACAATGCATATTTGTATACCTAACCCTTAACTGTACCTCACAATTTTAAAATAAAAAATACGTTAAAAAAAAGAAAATGTGATACGTGATAAGCACACACACACACACACACACACACACACACACACACGCACTACTACACAGCCATAAAAAAGAATGAAATTATATCCTTTGAGGCAACACAGATGGAATTGGAGCTCATCATCCTAAGTGAACTGACTCAGAAACGTAAAACCAAACACCACATGTTCTCACTTATATGTGTGAGTTACCTGTCCACAAATATAGAAACAATAGACAGTGGGGATACCACTAAGTTGGGGAGGCAAAGAGTGAGAATGGAATTCAGAAACTACCTATGGATATAGTGTTCACTGTCTGGGAAATGGGTCACCTGAGACCCAATGCCCACCACTGCATATTATGTCCATGTAACAAGCATGCACTTTTACCCTCTGAATTTAAAATAAAATAAAACTGAAAAAGTAATTGTTCTGAAAGGCCACTAAATGGCAGAGGAAGAATAATCATGATACAGAGATAGCCATCCAAAAATCTATCTGTGGTTAGTGTCAATGCTGAATCATGACTATAGAGAGTCTTCATATTGAGAAACTTTCACAGGAAATTAATATTAATATAATCAGAGGAGGAAATAAATGCAAGGTATAGTATTACATTCATACATGATATTTATATCCAATCATATTTCTTTTTAAACATTTATTTATTTATTATAAAGATGTGGGGTACAATGAAGGGTGAGGTATACAAACTCAATCATATTTCATAAAGATTTGTTATGTCACATTATTTACAAAACATTTCGAAAAGTAAGGCAAGTATTTTTTCCTGCTTTTCTGTTCTTCTTGCCTATACAATATAAGAGGGGAATTAAGGACTTGGGGGTAATTTTCTTTGAGTCTGTGTGAACCTACATCAATCTCTCTACTTTGGTGCATTTTAAAATGTCTATTGGTTTGACATCATTTTATGTTTCTTTTAAAATTATTTTTTGTAATTTATATTTTCTCCTATTTATCCACTTCATCCAAGTTTGTGTCTTGTACAAGGAGAGACCCAGAAAAACCTACAATTTATAAAATTTTTGTTTCTATTCTTACATGTTCAAACTTCAGTGAACTTCAAAGTACTCTCCGTTTAATGCAATACACCTCTTGAGATGTGTTTTCCACTGCTCCAAATAGTTTTTGAATTCATCAATTTTGATGCCTATTAATGCTTCTGCCGGTTTTTGTTTCACCTCTTCCACACTGGCAAAACGTTTCCCCTTGAGGACTTTTGTTCATCCAGGGAAACAAACAAAAAGTCTCGGGATGATATTGGGTAAATAGGGATAGTGGGGAACAGAAGTCATGCTGTTTTTAGTCAAAACCTGCTGCATACTCAGCTCACAGTGTGGGCAGGTGCGCTTGTAAATCACCCGTCATGATATGGACAAATGCATTGAAAAAATCTCCAAAAAATTTCACTGAAGTCAAATGCAGCCTCTCAGAATAATGCTAGATGGTACACTGATGCCAACGGACTCCTAGAACACATGCCTAGAGGGGAAAAGCCTGTACTACAAGGGACCCATCCTCCAAAAAAAACACAAAAACTTTTTTGGGGGGGAAGGTCTCTCCTCATATGTGGCTCATTGATGAATTCTCTTGCTCTTCCTCCTTCACTCTTTTCTTAGTCTGATAAACTTTGTATTTTGTTCAATGGATTAAGTTGTTTATACAAATAAGTAAGGTAGAGATGAATAGTTCTGATCCAGTTATAGTACTTTCTGTTATACTTTGGCATTGCCAGATCTGGGCTGGTATGCCTAGAGGTAATGACTGCAACTAATTAGTGGTAATAGTTGGTACTAGACTAAGCATGGATAGTTATTACAGGATACAATGCTTAAAATACACTTAAAAAGTAGATGTTAGTACTTTACATATGAAGGCACCTGAGATTTAGAGGACTTCCGTAGGTTAGTTAGAGAAATTAAGTAGGCTAGTAGATATGGTAAATAAAATTATAGAATTGTCTCACAGATTCCCACTTCCTAGTGTACATGCCTTGTGAAATCTTCTGAATGTGAGTGAAGCCTACAAATACAATGAGCTATTTCTCCCATGAGTATATTACAGGAAGATTGAGATTTTACAGCTGTTATTAATGCTCCCAAATAGTGATTTTTTATTTAATCAAACAAATAGTTGCCTAAGATGGGGCTGCTTTAATTAGATGGGCCTTTAAACAGAGGGTCTTCTGTTATCCTTGAAAAACCAACATGCTCCTGTCATGTTATGAGAGGAGAGCCTAGGAACAGCTTTGGAATGCTGAGAGTTGTCTTTGCCTGACAGTGTTAGAGCTGGAATGAAATGAATTCTGCTGCAACACTGAACTTGGAAAAGGACACCAAGCCCCAGGTGAGATCACATCCTAATCAATACCTTGATGTCAGCCTGATGAAACCTTAAGCAGAGGGTTTAGGGTCTTGCAAGTACGCGCTGCTGGAACTGTGAGACCGTAAAGTTATGTTCTTCCAAGCTACTAAGTTTGTGATTATTTGACACGCAGTAAGAGAAAATGAATAAACATGTCTAAAAATGTAATAAGCAGCAAAGATGATGCTCAATCTTAATCTTTCTAACTTCAAAATTTGTGTTCACAAGTATGCTTTCCATCTTCCTGAAATACATTTGTTACTGAAAACAGAAATTTAAAATATCTGACCGTTGACCTGAAAAACTAAACTATTACGTTGTTCATCTGACTATAACCATCAAATGGGACAGTTATGTCTTTTTTCTCACTTACTGTAGAATTCGTTATGCTAGACCCATGTCTTTTTTTTTTTTTGGTTAACATGTTCTGTTTTGTCTATCTCCTTGTGCATATTTTCAAACAACAAAAAGTGTTCTATCTGCATTTGTAGGAAGAGTAATTTCAATTTTGTAGTAAGAGGTAAAAATTATGAGGATCTAATTTCATAAGTTATGCAAATCTTTACTCATTTTAAAATGTAAAAACATTTTAATGATGGTTTTTTCCTTCACCAACACTGGCTCGAAATATTATCATTTCATTACTTTAATGCCAAGGTAACGTGGCTTAAATAACAATATTTTACCTTTAGCTATTATTTAAAATTATTTGAGTTAATTAACTTTTCAGTGTTGCATAAGAAACTGCTTTACAGCAAGAATGTCTAAATTCAGAAAATAAAAAGCTTCTGAATCAAGTAAGATACTGATTAATAAAAATACTTGGGTTGTGGGATATTTCTCTTTAATATTCATTATTACTCTCTTCAAGACTTACATTGCTTAATGTTTCAAATTTTAAAAATATTCTATTTCCTTCATCCATTGATATTTTCTTTTTGTACAGAATTCAGCATATATGGAAATCACTGCTATGGTACCTGACACTTTAATAAATATATCCTTAAATTGATGATAATTTTCTACTAATTATTAAATCATCAAGCATGCCAATAATTATTAGCTTTTAAAGAATATATATCTTTAACAGGAAAGAAATTTGATTGATGTTTTGACTCACTAATTTTGTTTTAAAGTATTTCTGAGGCATCAAAATTAAATCCAGCAATATACTTATGCTTTTGTTTTACAGAAATAATTCATTAATCTTAGAAAGCAAAATTTTAGAACGTAACTAACAGGCATGTCCCAAAGATGTTAAGTATTTGGCATTTATCCTACTCTGCCCTGATTTCTGTCACTGAATGGGATAATTTTCCCCCATTCACAGCAACTGACATTGTCTTGCCGATTGTAGGATTTTGAACAGTATGTTTATAAAACAAAATATAATCATGACAGTCGATTTTCATGTAAGCCCTCTCTTAATGCCTACAAAAGAAAGGAGAGAGAAGCAAAAAGCAATCAACGAAAACTGCGAATGTTACCACAGTCATGAAAGAAGATAACAATGAACACAATACATGAAAAAAAAATTCTTCTAAAATTCAGCAAACCTTGTATCCTATTAATGAATATTCTAAGTGGAAAATTAGCACATGTGTCAAAAATGCAGGCTAATGTTGACAATAGGTGGCTCTTGTTCTTGTGCTTTCAGCTGATTGTTAAGCATACAACACCCATTGATCCCGTTCAGCCAAAGCAGGATACTGAGCGGAACTTCCACATTTGCCTCATTGTAACCCAAATGCACATTCATGAAGCATGTATGTATTTTTCTTCTGATTATCATGTTATTTCATTGTAATGTTTGAAACAGATTGGCTGTACTAAGTCATAGAACCCTTTTAAAAACTGTTTTGGGCATCAACTTCAGGCTTTAACAGTATTAGCTTAACATATATTCTTTTTGGCTTGCTTAATAAACACGAATTAAGCATCAACTGAGTGTCAGGTCTGTTCAAGATGCTGGATCTATCTCACTCATCAGCGGACTTTGAACAACTACCATATTACTGTAGGAAAGGGATTGAAAATAGCGGGAAACTGCAGGTAGGGGGGAGGGGGATGGGTAGCTGGGATTGACAGTTGTCAATATCCACCTGGGGAAGGGGGGCACAACTCATCAATAAGTGTACCTACACAATGAACATTTGTATGCCTAATCCTGAATTGTACCCCACAATTTCAAAATGAAAATTAAAAGAGAAAAAAAAAATTTAGCACATATTCCCTAGTCTCAGGAAGCCCCCTCTATTCAAAAACATGCTGTATAGATTTAACTCTACTCACAAATGCAGAAACTGGGTGGCATCTTCTGGCACAACTCTGTCCAACAGAATTGCAATGAGACCCCTGTTTGTGATTGAACTTTATGGCAGGCACAACAATAAAGAGTTAAAGGAAACAAGTGGAAGTAATTTTAATATCTTTTGTTTAACTCTTTCTATCCAAGCTATTACTATTTTAACATACAAACAATACAAAATTTTTGTGAGATAGTTGGCATTCATTTTTTTCATGCCAAATCTTCAAAATTCAAAGTATATTTCATATATGCAGCACATCTCAACTGGTACTAGTCACTTTTCAATGTTCATGTGGAAATTGTATTGAAAAGGGCAGATTTAAATAATAGTTAATATTAATTTTAGCATTTTATAATGCTAAATCTAAATTTTCTAAAGATAAGAACTCAAAATCCAATTTTTTAATAAAGCCCTAGTCTTCAAAAATATATTTTATATAGAAACTGTTTCCTTGGTTTGTATCTATAATCCCAGAGCTTTGGGAGACTTAAGTGAGAGAATCTCTTAAGAACCTCTTGACTCCAGAAATTGGAGGCTATAGTGAGCTATGTATGATCCTGCCACTGCACTCCAACCTGGGTGGCAGAGCAAAACACCGTGTCTACAAAATTAAATAAAACAAACAAACAAAAAAACTATTTCCACACAATAATCTGAAGTCTTTTGTTTGCTCAATACGGGAAAGGCGACATTTACTTCTAATATTTGAATGAGATTGTCATAGGTCACCTCTATCCTTTAGAAAAAAATGTCACGCAAAGTTTTACAATTTCAACAGGCCAAAAGTTCTAAAATTTGTATATGTTAATTGTCTTTTAGTAGCAACACAAATCTGTCTGAAGTTTCATTGTGTTATAGCTGCATTTTTAAAGTGTGAGATAGTTGCTGAGTTACATATTTAGTTCATTTGTTTTACGTCTATCACTACCCATCATAGCACTGAAACTCTTTTTAAAAAAAAATTTTTTTTTAAGATGTGGGGTACAATTCAGGGTTAGGTATGCAGATGTTCATTATGCAGGTACCCTTGTTGATGAGGTGTGTCCCCCCTCCCCTGGCAGCTTCCCACTACTGCCAATCCCTTTTTTATAGTATTATGATAATTGTTCAAGTTTAACTTATGTGTGAGAACTAAAACTCTTTTTATTTTCAAATATTTAAGAAGAATGATAGTTTAAAATGCATACATTTTAATATATTTTGTAGACATTATTTTCATTTAATATCCATTTAATTAAAATAATTACCAAAAGATGAAGATCCATTAACTGACAAAATAGTATAACAATCCTCGAAAATTTGCAAATACTGAAGTCCAGATGTCAAGTCAACAAAGCTTTATAAACAAATTTTAACTTGGAAATGCAATTTTCATACGTGGTTAATGTTACAAATACATTTACTGCTTCAAATCCTGTTTTTGTAATCCCAACATTGTTTTATACTATTCCATACAAAATGAGTGGTGCCACAATATGACAAGTAAGACCTGGGTTTAGTAAATTAAAACTTTCCATTTATTATCCAGAAATTATTAGGAGTTTGAATTGTTTTAGTAAAGTCATTGATACATTTGCAATATTAATTATACACTCATTCTGTAATTTAATTGTTTTAATTAGTCCTTTGATGAGAAATCTGAAGAAACTCTAAAAAAATTCTAAGTAGTTTTTGCTATTATTCCTAAAGCTTCATAACCAAATATATATTGATAAATAACCTTTACTCCTTGATTTATTTTATATACATTAAATCTTTCAAATAAGATGCAAAAATAAATATATCATAACTAAATATTTTCCTTGTGGATACAGAAGCAGATTGATTCAATACAAATATAATCAGGTGACTTTTTTTCCTGAAATAAGTTAAAATGATTTCAAGGAGTTCTCCAAAATAAATTATACATTTTTTAATTTTTTTATTGCTCTGGGATTGTAGTTGAAAATTCTGTTCTATCTCAAGCATGTAAGAATTTTTACAATTTTAAATTTTTTTTTGGTGACTAAAGTGGATAAAACTAAGACTGGTCAGCAGTAGGTAGTTTACTTTACTAAAAAAAATTCCAACATAGTTGAGAATAGTGTGATTCATGTATTGACAACTGTAAAAAATAAATAATTTCGCATATAAAAAATTTGTGATGTTAATGGTTGATACGGGTCGAAAATGTGGAAAAATATATAAAACCAGAGTTAGTTTTGTACATTATCAGTTATTAAGTTGATATATCATCACAAATTGATATTAACAAATTCTCTATCTATGTAGTGGGAAAAGTAGTCAACTTTTGATGAACTAAAAAAAAGTTCTAGTTATCCATATTTCATTTTTCTTATATAACTACATAGTGATAACCTGCAGTACATACTGTAATTTTCCTAGTATTTTTTCAGAGAATCTATATATATATATATATATTTAGCGTTTAGCTCTTTAATTTCTAAAGATAATTTGTATATACATTTGTGCATGTGTGTATTGATCATAGAGTAGCTATGTCTGATACTGATGTTGTGTGAAATTGCCTGTTGAATTACTCAAAGAGAACACCAACATCTAGCTGTAAATATAGTTTATAGTATCTGGGCAATTACTAAATGTCTTGGGTATGAGGAACTGCTTTTCTTCATTTCAAAATACTGTCTCAGATATACATGTGTATTGCTTCTCTGCCTTTTGGCTAAGATCAAGTGTAGATATACGTGTATGTATGTGGTATACATATGTCTGTGTATGAAACACATCACTGATCGGGTGCAGTGTTCATGCCTGTAGTCCCAGAAATTTGGGGGACCAAGATGAGAGGATTGCCTGAGCTCACGAGTTTGAGACTCGCCTGGGCAATTTGGTGAGATCTCATCTCTACAATAAATAAAAAAATAAACCAGGCATGGTAGCGCATGTCTGTAGTTCCAGCTACTTGGAAGGCTGAAGCAGAAGGATTGCCTGAGCCCAGTAAGTCGAGGCTGCAGTGGCCGTGAGCATGCCACTACACTCCAGCCTTGGTGACAGAGTGAGACTTCAACTCAAAAAAAAAAGAAACACATCACTTATGTTTGTGTACCTATTGACCAAAATAGTTTACTTTTATGTATCAAATAAGATTAAAGGATTCAAATGCCAATTTACTATACAACATGTATTTAAATAAAAAATATTCTTTTAATACAGTCTTAAATGTTGGGAGGGAAAAGTAACACAGTTTACAAGCCTTAATTAATATACTTTATTTTAATATTCATGAGATATAATCAGTCATCCTAGATAACCCTGAGAACTCCTAATGATTTAAATTTATAAATATGTCAAAAGATTATGCCACTTAAATTAACACAAACTCTCTTAGTCATTTCATTATTTTTGAGATTTTTAGTAGATGACTGACTTTGTTCTCAAGATATTAAAAGTAGCATTTTTCTGGGTATAAAAAATAAGTCTATCTGATATGAGATTTCTGAAGTTTTCTTTGTGATTTTAAATACATTATATTAACTTGAATGTTACAGTCACATTGGCTTTACTGGATGGTAAAGAGAAAAGAGTATTCACCAAATATGCTATAAATGTAATAAGCATTATTTACACATTATACACATTACATGTAAAGATAACAACTTACTATTTAGAAATTCCCGTGCCAGGTTCATTTTTTATTAGTTTGTTTTTACTTTCTTTTAATTTTTTTGAATTTTAAAGATGTGGGATACAATTCCTGGATAGGTATACAAATGTTCATTATGCAGGTACACTTGTTGATGAGATGTGCCCACCCTTCCCCAGGCAGATTCCCACTACTGCCAATCCCACTTCCCTGCACCCCTTCCCAGCAGTTTCCCGCTACTGTCAATCCTTTTCATGTAGTATTACGATAACTGTTCAAGGTCCTCTTATGAGTGAGAACATGTGCTACTCAGTTCTCTCTTTCTGTGAAAGATCACTCAGTATTAAGGACTCTAAGTCCATCCAGGTTGCTGTGTAGTTCATGATTTTTTCTTCTGTATGGCTGCATAATATTCTATCATGTATATGTACCACATTTTTTAAATGCAATCTTCTTTTGATGCAAAGCACGGTTGATTCCATGTTCTTGCTACTGTGAACAATTCTGTGATAAACATACATGTGCAGATATCTTTTATAGAGTGATTTGAGTTCTTCTGGGTATATTCCCAGTAGGGGGATTGCGAGGTCATATAGCACGTTGATTTTTAGAACTTTTAGCAATCCCGGCACTGTTTTCCACAGAGGCTGTACTTGTTCACACTCCCACCAACAGTGTAGAAATACTCCCTTTTCCCCACATCCTCTCTAGCATCTGTTGTTTTTTGAGTTATAGAAGATGGCCATCCTGACTGGAGTTAGGTGGTATCTCAGTGTGGTTTTCATTTGAATTTCTTTGATGACTAGTGAGACTGAGCATTTTTTAAAGCATCTGTTGGTTGCTCGTATGTCTTCTTTTGAGAACTATCTATTCATATATTTTGCCCACTTTGTAATGGGGCTGTTTATTTTTTTCTTTTCAGCATGTTTGAGTTCCTTGTAGATCATAGATGTTAGGCCTTTGTCAGACATACAGTTGGCAAATATTTTTTTCCAGTCTGTGAGCTGTCCCCTTGCTCTCTTGATGGTTTCTTTGGTTTTGCAGAAGTTTGTCAGTTTGACGATATCCCACATGTCTATCTTATTTCTTATGGCATGGGTGCTTGAGGTTTTAATCAGGAATTGGTTGCCAATTTCAATTTCCATAAGGGTGTCTCCTGCATTTTCTAAGGTTCATATGGTTTGAGGTATTATGTTTAGGTATTTGATCCACTTAGAATTGATTTTTGTATATGGTAGCAAGTAAGGACTTCTTTCAATCTTCTGCATGTGGTCAGCCAGTTTTTCCAGTACCATTTACTGAACTGGTTCTCCTCTCTCAAGTCGTTGGTGGTGGAGGTTTTGTAGAAGATGAGTTGGTTGAAAAATTGAGGTTTTGCCTCTGGAATCTCTATCCTGTCTCATTGCTCTATATATCTGTTCTTGTACCAATACCATGCTATTTTGGTTATTGTAACTTATAATAGAGTTTGATGTTTGGGAGTGTGATACCTCCTGCTTTGTTTTTGTTGTTGTTGTTGTTGTTTGTTTGTTTCTTTGCTTGTTTTTTGGTTTTTGGTTTTTTTGTTGAGAATTTTTTTGGTGATTTGTGTTTTTTTATGTTTCCATATGAATTCCTGTATTTTTATTTCCAGGTCTGAGAAGAATGCTGCTGACAATTTTAAGGGTAATGTGCTAAATCTAGGTTGCCATGGTAGGATGGACATCTTAACAATGTTGATTCTTCCAATTCATGAGCATGGTATATTTTTCCATTTGTTTGTGTCATCTTTGATTTCTTTGAACAGTGTTTTTTAGTTTGTGTTATAAAGGTCTTTTATATCACTGGTTAGGAAGATGCCAAGACATTTGATTTTTTTTCTGGCTATTGCGAATAGGATTTTGCTTTTTATTTGGGTTTCTGTTTGTTTATCATTGGTGTGTAGAAATGTGACTCTCTTTTCACATTGATTTTATGCCCTGAGACTTTGCCAAAGTCCTCCATCAGTACAAGGAGGTTTTTGACAGATTCTCTTGGGTTTTTGAGGAATAGAATTATGTCGTCTGGAAAAAGGGATTATGTCGTCTGCAAAAACTTGACTTCCTCTTTTCCTATTTGGATACCACTGATCCCCTTCTCTTGCCTGAATGCTCTAGATAGGACTTCCACAACTATGTTTAAAAGGAGGGGTGAGAGTGGACATCCTTGTCTTGCTCCGGTGTTCAGGGGAAATGGTTCCAATTTCTGTCTGTTTAGTAGTATGCTGACTGGGTTTCTCATAGATGACTCTTACTATTTTGAGGTATATTCCATCTATGCCTAGATGTTCAAGGTATTTATCAAGAAGGGGTGCTTGATTTTGTCAAAAGCTTTTTCCATGTCTAATGATATAATTATGTGATTTTGGGTTTTTTTTTTTAACTTCTGTTGATGTATTTAATCATGCTTATGGTCTTTCTAATGTTGAACCAGCCCTGCATCCCTGGAATGAAGCTTACTTGGTCAGTGTGGATTTTTTTTTTTTTTTTTTTGAGTTGGAGTCTCACACTGCTGCCCAGGCAGTAGTGCAGTGGCACACTCATTGCCACCCCAGCGTCAATCTTCCAGACTCCAGTGATCCTTCTGTCTCAGTTTTCCAAGTAGCAGGAACTACAGGCATGTGCTACCACACCCAGCTAATTTTTTTATTTATTGTAGAGATGAGGTCTCACCAAGTTGCCTGGGTTTGTCTTGAATCTGCGGGCTCCGGCAATCCACATGCCTTGGCCTCCCAAAGTGCTGGGATTATAGGCTGAGTCACCAAGCACAGCCATGGTGGATGATTTTTGAGATGTGTTATTGAATCCAATTTGCTAGGATCTTGTTGAGAATTTTAACATCAATGTTCATCAAGGATATTGTCCAGTGGTTCTCTTTCTTTGTTGGGTCTTTACCTGGTTTGGGCATCAATGTGATGTTAACGTCTTAAAATGATTAGGGAAAGTTACATCTTTCTCATTTGCCTGGAATACTTTCAGTAGGATTGGTATCCATTTCTTCTTGTATGTTTTGTAGAATTCTACTGGAAACTGATCTGGTCCAGGGCTTTTTTTGGTAGAGTTTTCTTATGACATATTTAATTTTCTGGATTGTAATTAGTCTATTTAGGGCCTTGATTTATTCTTGTTTCTACTTGGTGAAGTCGTGTGATGTCAGAAAATCCTCCATTTCCTTTAGATTTTCAAGTTTGTTTCCATATGTGTACATAGTAGTTTCTAATAACCTTTTGTATTTCTTTGGGGTCAGTTGTGACTTGACCTGTTGCATTCCTGATTGTGTTTATTTGCACATTTTCTTAGTCAGTCTAGCTAGGGGATCATCAATCCTGTTTATATTTTCAAAGAACCAGCTTTTTGCTTTGCTGATATTTTGTATTATCTTTTTGTCTTTTATGTCTCTAATTTGGGCTTTTATTTTGGTGATCTGGATTCTTCAGCTGAAGTTAGGATTTTGGTGGTCTTGCTTTTCCAGCTCCCTTAGGTGATTTGTTAGGCTGTTAATTTGAAATCTTTCCATTTTTTTCATGTGTGTTTGTAGAGAAATGAATTGCCCTCTTGGTACTGCTTTCATGGCATCCCAGCGGTTTTAGTAAGATGTTTCTTCATTTTTATTTGTTTCCAGGTATCTTTTAATCTCTGTTTTGATTTTTGTGTTGACCCAGGATTTGTTTAGCATCATGGTATTTAGTGCTCATGTTTTTGTGGGTTTGAGGGCAACTTTGTTGGTGTTGATATTTACTTTTATTATACTGTGGTCTGTGTAGGTGTATGACAGGATTTCAGTCGTGTGAAATTTGTGTATGCCTAATTTAAGGACAAGGATGTGTTCAATCTTAGAGTACAAATCATGTGGTGATGAGTAGAATATATATTCTGTGGTTGTTGGGCGGAGTGTTCGATAGGTATCAAGTTCATTTGGTCAAGCATCACATTGAGGTTCTGTATCTCCTTGTTGATTTTTTTGTCTTGATGATCTGTCTAGGGTCATGAGTATTTAAGTCCCCAGCTATGATAGTGTTAGAGACAATATCTTTTTTAAGTTTATCAAGAAGCTGTTGAAAGTTGCTGCCCCCATGTTGGGTGTATATATGTTTAGTATGGATATTTCTTGTTGATGGATTGAACTTTTATCATTATGTACTGGCCTTCCATATCTTTTTAAATTTTTGATAGTTTAAAGGGTATTTTATCTGATATTAAAAATGTAACTCCTGCTTTCTTTTATGTTCCATTTGCCTGAAATTTTGTTTCCCATCGTCTGTGATTGTCCTTTCTGGTGAGATGAGTTTCTTGGCTACAATATATCGCTGCCTCATGATATTTTATCCATTATGCCATTCTATATCTTTTCAGTGGTGCATTAGTCCATTCACATTCAGGCCAATTGTTGAAATGTGAGAGTTTATCCCTGTCATGAGTTTCTTATAGAGTTTGTTGCTGTTGTTGCTGTTTGTTTGCTTGCTTTTGATTTTTGGGTTGATTCATGTGGGTGCTCAATCTTTTTCCTGCCTTTTTGTGAAAGGCATTGTCATTCTTTTTTTCCTTTCTTCTGTGTTTAATACTTTCTTAAGTGTTTCTTGTAGAGTTGGTCTGTAGGCAGCATAAACTCTCAGGGATTGAATGGGAAAGATTTTAATTTCACATCACAGATGCAGTTTAGCTTAGCAGTGTAGGAAATTCTTGGTTGAAATTGTTTATCTTTGAGAACTTTGAAGATTGAGTTCCAAGCTCTCCTCACCTGAAGTGCTTCTGTGATAAGTCTGCTGCTCTTCTAATTGGTCTTCCCCTGTAGATAATCTGACCTTTTTCTCTTGCTGTCTTAGGACTCTTTCTTTTATACCTACTTTGTGTAGGTGAATTACTATGTGTCTAGGAGTTGGTCTACTCATTTATTGTCTTGCAGGGGTTCTCTGAATCTCTTGTGTTTGAATGGTTGCATCACTGATGAGATGAGGGAAGTTTTCTTAGATAATTGTGTGGAATATTTGTTCCAGGGTGGTCTCTGTCTCTCTTTCTGCTTCAGGAATTCCAATTAATCTTAGGTTTAGGTTTGGTCTCTTGAAATAATCGCTCATCTCTTGATGGTTTTTGTTCTGTCTTTTAAAGTTTCTTTTCTATGTATTTGACATTTTGAGTTAGTTCCATATTTTGGTCCTCAAGCTCTGAGATTCTTTCTTCTGCTTGGCTAATTCTGCTTTCCATACTTATCAGTTTGTTATTTATTTCATTCACTGTGTTTTTTATTGCTGTCATCTCAGTTATCAATTCCTTCATTCTTTCCTCTTGTCTCTCCACAATTCCATTTATTCTCTCTATTAATGTCTTGATATCTGGATTTTCGATTTGAGACCAGTCATTCTGGGGGCTCTTCATTGTTTGTATTCTGAAGTCTATATTCTCAGTGTCTGACATCCCAGGGATCTATGGAAGACCCATATTCTTTTTTTGTTTTTTTCTTCATTTGTGTAGATTTTCCTCCCTTCTGGTTTTTTTTTTTCCCTCCTCTTTAATTCTGTTGTTCAGGGATGGGGGTAGCTTTTACTTCTGTTTGCTCAATCTCCTATTCTTCCTTATGTGGATCCTCAGACTTTGTTCAATTCTGAAGCTGGACTGTGGTGGGGAACTGTACTTTTTGCAGTTTTGAGATTTAATTGAGTGGGGAGCTGTGATTCAGAATCTATCAGCAGATCCCAGTATCCACTGATGGGTGTGTGAGCCCTCTGAAACCCACTTCCCACTTCCCTACAATCTGTCCATTCACTGGGCATAAAGGTTTACTCCCTGAAAGCAAAATGAGGTAAGACAAAGGAAAAGAATGGAAAAAGGAAGGAGGGGAGTGAGAGGAATGTGGAGAAAGAGGAGTAAGAGGGAAAACTGACAGATGTACCAGCTACCAAATGAAAAGAGACACTAAGACTGAAAAGAGTAAAAATACTAACACATGCAATCATACAAACACACAAACCAAGAAAATCCCTCCATTGATACACTTTTTCTCAAAAAATACCCATACTAGACAGGAAGTCTAATACAAAGCAATAAAATAACAGAAACAAAACTGTACAAAAATGTTATCAAAAACAGAGAGGAAAAAAACTAAAATAACATACCAACAAACAGATTAAAAAAGAGAAAGAGAGAGAAAGAAAGACCAAAAAAAAAAAATTTTTGCTCTGTGGTTGTTCCTACAAGTCCAACTTCCTTTCAGCTCTGTCTCCAGTCCCTCCCCTCTGCTCTTACTGTAGGCTGATAGTGTTGCTCTCAGCTTGGGTCAGATGTCCCAGGCCTCCTCTTGGAGGAGGGTGGATCAGATCTCCAGGTTTGTATTTTAGATGATCACTTTATTGAGACATAATCACACACCACATAGTTTATCCTTTTAAAATGTACAATTCAGTATTGTGCCTCCCCTTTACTCAAGGGGGTCACATTCTAAGACCCCAAATGAATGTCTCAATTCACAGAGAGTGCTAAAGCCTATTCAGGGTTATGTGCACCCCTCAACTTACAATGAAGTTATATTCTATTAACCCATTTTAAGTTGAACATATCGTAAGTCAAAAATGCATGTATAAGTATTTAAAAACTTAAACATGCTCAGAACACTTATATTGGCCTACAGTTGGACAAAAGCATCTAACGCAAAGTGTATTTTATAGAAAAGTGTAGATTATCATATGCAATTCATTTATGATGAAATAATATTAAATTGTATGATTAGAACAATTTTTTTGTTTTCTTCAGTTGACAGATATGTAGAGTTTTGCTCCCTTTTGACTATTATGAGTAATACTGCTGTACACATTCATGTGCACATACATGTATGAACATACATTTTCAATTATTTTGGTTATACAACTAGAAGTGGAATTGCTAGATCTTCTGGTAACTCTGCCTAATTTTTAGTGGAACCTCCAACCTCTTACCAAGTGAATGTACTATTTTACATTCCCACCAGCAGGGTATGAGGGTGCCAATTTCTCCATGCTTTGCTATATTTACTGATGTTTCTCTTTTTATTTTATCTCTTCTAGTGAGTGTGGAGTGGTTCTCAGTGTGTCTTTGATTTTCATCTGCCTAAGCACTAATGATGCTTCTCATCTTAAAATGAGCTTTTTGGCTATGGGCATATCTTTTGGGGAGAAGGTCTCTTAAAATTCTTTGTTCATTTGGGATTTGAGTTGTGTCTCTTTTTATTTTGAGTTGTAATAATTTTTTATATATTTTGAGTACTGTATCAAATATGATTTGCAAATATTTCCACCTATTCCATAGACTGTATCTTCCTTCATGGTTGAGGAACAAAGAATTTTAGTTTTGATGAAGACCAATTTTCTTTAGCTATTTGTGCTTTCAGTTTCATAGTTAAGGAACTGTTGTTTAATTTAAAGTTAAAAATCATTTTATTCTTGTATTTTCTTCTAGAAGCTTTGTATTTTTAGCTCTTATATTTAGTTATGATCTATTTTGTTAGTTAATTTGTGTATGTGTGGTGTGAGATAAGGGTCCAACTTTATTTTCTACGTGTGAATATTCAGTTGATTCAGGACATTCTTTTGAACAACTGTTCTTTCCACATTAAATTATCTTGGTACCCTTATTTAAAAGCAATTGAATACACATGTAAGGGTTTATTTATGTACTTTTAATTCTACTCTATTTATCTATGTTTATCTTTAATCCAGTACCATATTTTCTTACTGTAGCTTTCAGTAAGTTTGAAATAAGGAATATGTATCCAATTTTTTTTTTTATTTTAAGATTCTTTGGGCTATGCTGGATCCTTGCATTTCCATATGAATTTTAATATCATCTTGTTAACTTTGAAAAAAATGGTATCTAGGCCTTTCATAAAGATTTTATTGAATCTGGAAATTGATTTGTAAAATATCGCCATTATTAATAATATATTTCAATATACATTCATGGAATGTCTTTCCATTTACTTATGGCTTCTTTAATTGCTTTCATTATTTTGTAGTTTTCAATACCCATCTGAAACTCTTAAACCTTAATCTTAAAATTTCAATTCATGTTGATGTTATTGTAAATGGAATTATCTCTTAATGTTTCAATATTTTTATTTGCTAGTATATAGAAATACCACACATTTTTGTATAATGATCATGTATTTTGCAACCTTGGTGAATTCATTTATTAGTTATAACAATTTATGATAGATTCTTTAAGGTTTTCTCTATCTTATAATAAAAATAATTTTCCTTCATCCTTTCCAATATTGATGTTTTGTTTGTTCTGTTTTATATCTAATTACCATGACAAATTCTTGTTCAATGTTGAATAGAATTGACAACACTAAATATCCTTGTCTTATTCCTGAACTTAAGAGAAAATCATACAGTCTTTCACCATTAAGTATGGTGTTAGTTGTGGAATTTCTATTGGTGCACTTTACCAGATTATAAAAGTCTCCTTCTATTTAGTTTATTTAGGTTTTTTTTTTTTTCATAAAAATGTGTTGCATGATGTCAAATGTTTCTACTGCAGCTGTTTATTATATGTGCACTTCGTATTCTATTAATATAGTGCATTACATTCAATGATTTTCCCATTTTGAACCAATCTGCATTTTTAATATTCATCTCAATTGGGTGTTCTGTATGTTTCTGGGTTTTGTTGTTGTTGTTGTTGTTTTGAGTTGGAGTCTCACTCTGTCACCCAGACTGGAGTGCAGTGGCCGCTCTTGGCCACCGCAGCCTCGACCAGGTGGGCTCTGGCGATCCTTCCGCCTCAGTCTTCCAAGTGGCTGGAACTACAGGAGCGCACTACCACACCTGGCTAATTTTTGATTTATTGTAGAGATGAGGTCTTGCCAAGTTGCCCAGGCGGGTCTCGAACCCGCGGGCTCAGGCAATCCACTCACCTCAGTCTCCCAAAGGTGCGGCATTACAGGCTTAGCCACCGAGCCTGGATTTTCTATATGTTTCTTGTTGTATGTTACTGAATCCCATTTGCTAGTATTAGGTTGAGGAATTTTGGTTGCATATTCATAAGTGATATTGGTCTGTAGCTTTCTTTTTCTGAGATATCTTTGGTTGGTTTTGGTGTCAGGGTACTACTGACTCCAAAAATATGTTGAGAATTGGTCATATTTTGGGGGAGAGTTGCAGAAGAATTGGTGTTAATTATTTTTAAAACATTTGTTAAAAATTAACTGGTAGATCCATCTGGTCTAGGCTTAATTTATGCAAAGACTTTTTTATTACTAAATAAATCTTTTAGATTGTTACAAGCCTATGTATATTTTATACTGATTTTTTAGTTGGTTTCAGTAGTTTTTACCTTTCTAAAATGTTATAAATATTATATTTTGGCTATCTAATTGGTTGGCATGCCATTATTCATAGTATTCTGTTGAAATCCTTTTAATTTTTGAAAGACTGGTATTTTCTTCTCTTTCATTTCTGAGTCTAATCATTTGGGTCTTTATTCTATTCTTGAACAACGTAGTTTTTGACTTGTCGATTTTAGCATCTTTTCAAGGTAACAATAGTTTATTTTGAATATCATGATTTCACTTTTTTAAATTTTAAAGACGTGAGGTAAAATTCAGGATTAGGTCATTGTTCAGGTAAAGTTTGGGCTTCCTATTGGCCCCCACTTTGCTTGGTTTGGGATCAGGCATCCTTATTGATAATGTGCCTCCCACTCCCACCTGAGCAGCACCCTGTTACTGCCAATCCCTTTCTTATAGTATTACGATAAATGTTCAGTGTCCACTTAGGAGTGAGAACATGTAGCACTCTGTTCTTTGTTTCTGTGATAGATCACTGAGTATTATACACTCTTAAATTCATTCAAGTTGCTGCATGTCCTCCTTTATGGCTGTGTAATATTCCACGGTGTATATGTACCACATTTTTTTATCGAGTTCAGTTTTGATGGGCAGCACGGTTGATTCCATGTTTTTGCTATTGTGAATCAACCTGCAACAAACATGTGTGTGCAGGTATCTTTTTGGTAGAATGACTTGAGTTCCTCCAGGTATATTCCAAATAGGACGATTGCTGGGTCATACAGAAGGTCAACTTTTAGTTCTTTTAGAAATCACCACACTGTCTTCCAAAGAGGTTGCACTAGTTTGCATTCCCACCAGCAGTGTAGAAGTGTTCCTTTTTCTCTGCATCCTCTCTAGCTTCTGTTGTTGTTTGTTTTATTAATGATGGCTGTTCTTATTGGGGGTAAGTGGTATCTCAATGTGGTTTTAATTTGCTTTTCTCTGACGGTTAGTGAGTCTGAGCACTTTTTCATGTGTCTGTTGGCTGTCTGTATATCTTCTTATGAGAAGTGTCTATTCATGCCTTTTACCCATTTTTTAATGAGGTTGTTTTTTGTTTTGTTTTCCTTTTGGCACCTTTGAGATTCTTATAGATCCTGGATGTTAGGCCTTTGTCAGATATACAATTAGCAAATATTTTTTCCCATTCTGTGGGCTGTCTTCCCTCGCCTAATGGTTTCTCTGCTTTGCAGAAGCTTCTCAGTTTGATGAGGTCTCACTTGTCTATCTTATATCTTATTGCATGGGCACTTAGGAGTTTTGATCAGGAATTGGTTGCCAGTTCCAATTCCATAAGGATGTCTCCTGCATTTTCTTTTTTTCTTTCCTTTCTTTCTTTCTTTCTTTCTTCTTTTTTTTGAAAGCAGGATTTATTGAGAGGAGAGAAAACTCCCACAGTGGGAAGGGACCCATAGAGGTTACCCAAGATCTCCTACATTTTCTAAGGTCCTTATAGTTTGAGGTTTTGCGTTTAGGTCTTTGATCCATTAGAGTTGCTTTTTGTATATGGTGGCAGGTAGGAGTCCTGTTTCAATCTTCTGCATGTGATCAGGCAGTTTTCCCAGTACCATTTACTGAATACATTCTCCTCTCCCAAATAGTTGTTGGTCGAGGCTTTGTTGAAGATGAGTTTGCTGAGAAATTGATGTTTTGCTACTGGAATCTCTATCCTGTTCCATTATTTTATATGCATTTTCTTGTACTAATACCAGGCTATTTTGATTATTGTAGGCTTATAGTAAAGTTTAAAGTCTGGAAGTGTGATACCTCCTGTTTTTTTATTATTATTATTTTTTCTTTTACTGAGGGCTGTTTTGGCTATTCATGGTAATTTATGTTTCCATATTAATTCCTGTATTTTCATTTCCAGATCTGAGAAGAATGATAATGGTAATTTAATGGGTATTGTGTTAAATCTGTAGGTTGCCTTTGGTAGGATGAGCATCTCAACAATGTTAGTTCTTCCTTTCCATGAGTATGGGATATTTTTCCATAGGTTTGTGTCTTCTTGGATTTCTTTGAGCAGTGTTTTGTAGTTTTCATTGTGAAAGTCTTTCACTTCCCTGGTTAGGAGGATGCCACAATATTTCATATTTTTTTGTGGCTATTGTGAATGGGATTGTGCTTTTTATTTGGTTCTCTGCCTGCTGGTTGTTGGTGTATAAGAATGCAACTGTCTTTTGCACCTTTATTTTGTATCCCAAGACTTTGTCAAAGTCCTTTATCAGTGAAAGCAGGTTTTTGACAGGTTCTCTTGAGTTTTTGAGGTATAGAATCATATCAACAGCAAAGAGTAATAACTTCGTCTTTTCTATTTGGATACCCCTGATTTCCTGCCCTCGTCTAACTGTTCTAGCTAGGACTCCCAACAATGTTGAACAAGAGTAATGAGAGTGGAGAGCCTTGTCTTGTTCTGGTTTTCAGGGGAAATGTTTCTGATTTCTGTCTGTTTACCAATATGCTGGCTGTGGGATTAACATAGATGGCGCTTACTATTTTGAGTTACATTCCTTCTATGCCTAGATGTTTGAGGGTTTTTATCAAGAAGGGATGCTAGATTTTATCAAAAGCTTTTTCTGCATCTAATGATATAATCATGTGGTTCTTGTTTTTACATCTGTTGATGTATTTAATTACATTTATTGTCTTGTGGATGTTGATCCAACCCTGCATCCTGGGGATGAAGCTTACTTGGTTATAGTAGATGATTTTTGAGATGTGTTGTTGGATCTGATTTGCTAAAATCTTTTTGAGAAGCTTTGAATCTATATTTATCTGGGATAATGGTCTGTAGTTCTCTTTTTTTTGCTGGATCTTTGCCCGGTTTGGGAATCATTGTGATGTTAGCATGGTAAAATGATTTTTGGAAAATTTTTTCTTTCTCAATTGGTCTGATAATCTTAATGGACTAATCTTTAGTTTAATTGCTTCTTTCTTCTCCCAAAATAAGTCTGCTATTGGGCTCCATTAGTGAGTTTTAAGTTTCAGTCTGTAAACTTTTTAACTTTGCATTTCTATTTTTCAGATAATTTCTTCCTTTATTTTTATTCTTGATTTGGCAAGACACCGATATCATACTTTCCTTAGTTATTTAGATATAATTTCTACTTTCCTTTACACATTTTTATTATAGGTAACTTAATAACTTTGTCAAGTAAGTCCAATATTCAAGCTTCTTCAGGGACAGGTTTTGATGACTGGTTTTATTCTGGTGCATGGTCCATACTTTTCTGTCTTTTTATGTCTCATAACATTTTCTGATAACTTGAGATTTTGAGATTTTAAATGATATAATGTGTCAAATCTGGAAATCGGATCCTGTTCTTTCCCTGTTATTAGTGTTATTGTTGTTTATTGTTTTCCTGGAAGAGTTTTTTGTCATGTGTATACATTTAAGTTTATGCTTGGTTAACATAGTGGTCAGCTAACATGAATACATTGACAGAGATTTTCTTAAAATATTTTGAACTATTAAGTCTTCCAGCCTGTTCTGAGGAACTCTGCATATACTGAGGCATACCTTCAACATTCAGTCAGGCAGTTTGCAGTCTGTAACATTCTATGCTTCCTTCTTGCACAGACTCAATGTGATTCAGAGATCAGAAATTAAGGTTGTTTTATATCTTTCTTCATTCTGTGCATGCTGTGATGTCTTCCCATTTTCCAGGAACTTGTCTTACTTTCAAAAACCTCTAAGAATAATTAATTTTCAAGGTTTTTGTTTTTTGTTTTTCCTTTAAGTGTATTGGTCAGCCTCTAGTTGGCCTTAACTAGAATCATCACCTCAAATATCTGCAGTATTAAATAATCATCACTGATTGTTTTTAACAATTTTTTTAGATATAGGATTTTTTGAACAGAGTGAACTTTGAGTCAGGTGAAATAAAGTCAGACCCTGAGAATGGAGAAATTTCAGAAATGCCCAAAGAAATAGTCACATTTTCTGGAAAGGTCTTTTGAGTTAGTTTTTTACTATCCCTTCCCATGACTGTTGGGCTGCCATTTTCATTGTTGCAATTATTGCAAGGCTGTTGGTTGGTTTCCAAGTGCATTGCTGAGTTGGACAAGGAGAGAGATGGCAATAGTGTCAATAAACAATTACAAAGCTGACTATGCTTATAAGATTCAATGATTTTTCTTAAATGAGGACTCAGATTGCTGCAAACCTTTAGTATATTTGCAGTTCTGAACAATTTTATTTCAACAATAGCTGCCTACCAAAGTTCTTATTTATTGTGTGGGAGGGTAGATTTTCCAGACGTTCTTGCTTTACTGTTATGGAAATGATTCAATAAAGTAATACTTTATGTAATTCATAATAGGGAAAGAGAAAGAGAATGAATGAATATGTATTCTATAATTACACTGTCTGCATATTTAGTTTGGTTCTCTAAGATTGATGTGAATTGGGATAAGCAAATTTACCTTATATTTGCAAGCTTCTAGTATTCCTACCTAGGAAGCTGAACCAACAATGGTGATGCTTCACAGGGTTATGGTGAAAATTAAAGGAAATTCTATCTGCAAGGTTTTCAGCTCAGTACTTGATAGCATTAATTTTTATTATTCATAACATTCATCTTGTTTTTAAAAGATATATACATAGACAAGACTACGGTAGCATTTTATAGATGATGAATATTTTAAATCATATACATATCAACACATTCCATTTTATGCATTTATATGTACTGCAAATAAAGAACACTAAAAAGAGATTACTTTAATTATTCCTTTAAAATTAAAGAAGAATTTATTTAGCTAAGATTTAGGATTCTTTGTAGCTTTTCCACAAATTTCTACTGAGCAAAAAATTTCTGGAGTCACAGTGAAGGCATAGTGAATATCCTATTTAATTTTGTGAAGAGTCATTCTAAAGAAAGCTTATTAGAAATTATAAAGAAGATTCTTAAATTTCACACTATTTGAAGAAAATTATATTATGTACTATAGTGAATGCTTAATATAGTATATTTTAATAGATCAGATGAAAACTGCTTTTCATTGACCATATGCTTATATTCCTTGAGAAGAAAAAATTCAGAAAAGTGAACATTTGTTGGAATATCAAATCTCTTTAGATGATCTGTGTGTCCTAAGTTACCGAACCACCTACAAGTGCTCATGTCTCTAAACAACTGGAGTTAACATAGTTTAGTGTTTACACAGTTTCAAGACATTAAAAAGCAAATTGGGCTAGGAATGTAATTTGAATGCTGACTGCAACCTGCCTTCTGCTATTCCTGGCACGGTTTAGAATTTAACTGCCTTCTTTATTTCTGATTTTTCTTCCCCCAAAGCAGAGTCAACAGCTTTAGCTACAGATGGGGCTCTGTATGGCAGTTATTGGACCCAGATGCCACACTCTGGAGCATGTTTTGCCAACAGCATCTGGCTTCTTTGCTTCCTGTGCAATCGGCACTTTTGTTGATACTTTGGCCTGCTTTTCTTATGGACACTACAAAGTAGAGTGTCAGACAAGATGAAGGTTTGCTCCCAGTTGACAGGAATAATTTTTCTTCTCAGTTTTATATTTTATGAGAATTTGCACTGGGTGTCTCAAATCATAAAGCACTATGCATTATAACTTCATAGTTTTTACAAGGATTTTTTTTTTTTAATTATTGGCTATAATAACTGAAAATGCCTGACATTTAAATAGTAAAAACGCATGTTAGTGTGTATGTATTTTAACACAGGGATCTCCAACCCACAGGTCTCTGACCCGTACTGGTCTGTGGCAAGTTAGGGATTGGGTTGCACAGCAGGAGGTGGGGGAAGGAGGACCTCCCCTTCCTGTCAGATCAGCTGCAGCATAGAGTCTCAGAGTAGTATGGATCCTATGTGAACTGTGCATGTCAGGGATCTGGGTCGTGCGCTCTTTATGAGAATCTAATGCCAGATGATCTCTCTAAACCCCTGGGAGGAAATATTGTCTTCTACTAAGCGGGTCTCTTGATGCCAAAAAGGTTGGGGGCTGCTGTTTTAATGTATGAAATAAGAACTATGAAAAGTCTTGTGTATTATTAGAAATTTTATTGCTTGCTTTTTTTTCTTTTGCCTCATTTAGGCATGGAATCCCTATATGCTGATATAAAAGTAAAACGACAACAAAATTTTAATCTAGGCAACAACCACTTATGGTACAACATCTACCTTCAAGAGTGGGAAGAGATTTTTCTTTTACAAAAACAAGAGAATTGAACAAAATCTATGTGGATGTGTAGATCTTTCACATTCTTTTGGAATGGCTTCACTATACTTTAGAAATCGCATAATGGACACAGGAAATTTTTACTATTTTGCAACTATTGGGGAAATTAATTAGATGTGCCTCTCTACATATATATTTGTGTGTGTATTTATAGAATAAATTACTAGAAGTGAAATTGCTGGATTAAAGTGAATTCACATTCAAGATTTAAACAGATGTTATCAAATTATACTTTGGACAGATTTAAAATTACACTTAAACAATCAATTCATGAGATTATCCGTAGCAGAAACTTATAGTTTATATTATTTTGTGCTACTAAAAATCTCTTACATTTTATTTATGCCCATTTGGTATATGAAAGAACCAAAACTTAGGCATTTTTAGTAACTTATGTAAAAATAATAGTGCTAGAAAGTGGTAAATTCAATATACCCATGAATAAACCTGCATATGTACCTCTTGAATCTAAAAAGTAAATTAATTGATTTTTAAAAATGAAAGTAATAAATTCAAATATCAGAACATGATCTGTGTGGCACTAAATCCATGGTTTCAAATTGCTGTTATCTGATCTTGCTTATAATATAAAATTATACTTGTATTGCCAGTACCTACCTCTCAGTTCCTCAGGGAGTACAGTCACCAGTGTAGTTCTAACAAATTTGGGAAAGACTTCAAAAGTATCCTTTTCTCAGTGGAAATGTTAAGATTTCACATAGTTCAAAACTATTTTTAAAAAGTAACTCAAGAAGCTGAAAAGGTGTTTAAAAACAATGTTTTGGATGAATCAATGAAATCTCTTACTTCATTGAAACTGACTTGGAAAGAGGGAGAAGTGAATTGTATTAGGCACCAAGATAATTTTTAGAAGAGATCAATTTCCTGGTTACTTTCCACCTTTAAAGAGGTTCCTGCATTACTTTGCTAGGACAGTCTTTGACATTTCTTCATGTCTGCTTGCATCATCCTGGCTTATGCCTTCAGCTTCTCACATGGTATTCTTTCCTGTGTTGGTGTCTATCTCTTTGCATTAATTTTCCTCTTTGTTATATTGGATTAGTTCCCACCCTAATGGATTAATTTTAATTTGAATATGACTGTAAAGATCCTATTTTCAAAGCATGTTCATCTTAAGAACTTGGAGATCAAGACTTCAAGATCTCTTGGGGGAATATAATTCAACCCATGGCATCCTCTAATGTATTGTGAATGCCGATATTAAAACAAATCTTAAAACTGTAGCTACCTAGAGTTTTACAACTTAGCGTAGCCATACATAAAGTCTTTTGAATTTTATTCACAGAACTGTACAGGAACATATTCAAAAATTATTTTTATTCCTTAAAAATATAGTTAGAAAAGAAATCATTCAGAATTAGATCATCTTTTTATTTCATATAAAACCATAGCACCAAGTCCAGATTTAAAATATCGTTTTATTTTTAATTAAATGCTACTTGTAAATTAAAATTAAATTAAATTTTTTATTTTTAACAAATAAAATCAATTTTTAAAAAGTAGTATCTTAGAAAGGATTTTGCTTTTTCACTTGTCCTTTAATATTTTTTTTTAAAGATGTTGACTTGTTTTATGCAAGGCCCCAGAAATTATAAAACTTAAGAAAAAAATGCAAAAACACAACAAAACTAGACTAAACTAAAATAATCCAGACACATTCAGAAACGGTTCATTGGAAATGAACTGAAAGTCATTGATCATAGCTTGCTTTAGATTCATGATGCGTGTGAGGGCAATGACTGTGACTAGGACAAACACAAATATAACATTTAGGATTATGGTATTTTCTAGTAAAAATATTTTTTTATTGAACTGTGGAGAAAGATATAACTTTGTACAAATAAAAGGGGAGAATGTACATGAAACTCTTCTTTATTGCAAAACCTGTATTTTCTTTTTTCTGTAAGGTGATTGATCCAAATTTGATATTATGTTCTTAAAAAACCAAACATGATAAAATCAAGGTCCTGTATTTGTTACATTTTAAAAAATAGTCTTTTGTTCCTTACTGTTACTTTTTTTTTTGACTCTTTTTGTGGCTGAGAGTTAATGTTCTTAGAGACTTTTCATAAAACATTTAATTATTTTTAGACATTGTATTTGGTTATTATTTTTTTTGAGTCAGGGTCTTTCTCTGTTGCCCAAGCTGGAGGGCAGTGGCACCATCACAGCTCACTTCAGCCTGTCTTCTTCTTCCTTTTTTTTTTGAGTTGGAGTTTCACTGGGTCACCTGGACTGGAGTGCAGTGGCCGCTCCCGGCCACCGCAGCCTCGACCTGCTGGGCTCCGGCGATCCTTCCGCCTCAGCCTTCCAAGTAGCTGGAACTACAGGCGCGTGCTACCACGCCTGGCTAATTTTTTTATTTATTGTAGAGATGAGGGCTCGCCAAGTTGCCCAGGTGGGTCTCAAACCCGTGGGCTCAGGCAATCCACTCACCTCAGCCTCCCAAAGGCGCGGGATTACAGGCTGAGCCACCGAGCCCGGCTTCTTCTTTTTTTAAGAGACAAGGTCTCACTATGTTGCCCAAGTTAGTCTTGAACTCCTGAGTTCAAGCAATTCTTCCACCTCAGCTTCCTAAAGTTCTGGGATTACAGGTGTGAGCCACTATACCTGGTCCAATTATTTTTACACCTTTTAATTGTGATTACACACAATAAAACACAAAGACTAGACATATACAATTAGAAGTCTTTAGGCAATTGTATTTACCTGTGTAACTTCCACCAAAATAAATAGATAAAACATATTTATCACTCAAGAAAATTTTCTAGTGCCTCTTCATGGTTCATTTCCACTCTCCTTCCCCTACTATTTGTAGGGTTTTTGAAAATTTGCTTTTGTAATAATTTTTGAGTAAACAATTTACAAACTGTCAATACACTTCTTTTCAGCAGGAGAAATATTTATGTAAAGATAAATTGATGTATGTACATATTATGCCTATCTTAATATAAGTTTCTAACAGAATCTTTCGGATTTTTTATTATATCTCTGTTCAGATGTATACTGATACTATTTCTGTTTCATACATGAGAACTGCAAAATGTAATACATATCAGTTTACTTTCCCAATGACACATTATTAGAAGAGAAATAGAATTTAAGACTTCTTTCTCCAGAGCCTTTAAGATTTTCCATTATTTTTACTTGCCACCTGTCATTGTTTGCCAACTCAGTGATGAAATTGTTGTCCAACACTATGCTTTTACTTATACTGGAGAGTTTGAAATAAATTTAATGATGAAAACTTTTGCTGGGCTCGGTGACTCAGCCTGTAATCCCGCGCCTTTGGGAGGCTGAGGTGAGAGGATTGCCTGAGCCCGCGGGTTCAAGACCCACCTGGGCAGCGAGACCTCATCTCTACAATAAATCAAAAAATCAGCCGGGCGTGGTAGTGCATGCCTGTAATTCCGGCTACTTGGAAGGCTGAGGCGGAAGGATCGCCGGAGCCCAGCAGGTCGAGACTGCGGTAGCTGGGAGCGGCCACTGCACTCCAGTCTGGGTGACAGAGGGAGACTCCAACTCAAAAAAAGAAAACTTTTATGTTTACATTTATTATTTTAAATTGCTTCACTGATCATGTAACTAAATCAATAACTTCTCCTAGTGTTATTTCCAGGTAACTGAGAGTGTGTATTGTTAGCTTTGTTTAGGGTTATTTATTTTCTTTGTAGAAAGCTTTTTTCCCCAGATCAACGTAAAAGTGTGCCCTGAGATACATCATTTTTCAAAATGATAAGACAATTGATATGCAGAAAGAGCCCACATAAAAATAAGAAATCCATTTTATGCTTTTCTCCTAGATCTGTCTAGACGCATTATTTGAGCTAATATTTTTTTCCACAAAGCTACTATGTTACATTATGTTTTCAATTTTCATGCAAAATCCATTAACAAATGTACATTTAAACTTTTCTATATCTCTTGCAAAGCCATACTCCAAGACGTGGCCCATTATATTTCCCAATGTCCTATATTAAAAGATCCAAGATTACATTTTTTTTGACTTTACAATAAGCAAATATTATACTTCTGCTCTTTTTGGTCAGAAACTACAATGCATGTAGCTTAATATATGGTTGTAATTTTTTATTTTAAAATTGTGGGGCACAATTTAGGGTTGGATATACAAATATTCATTGTGCAGGTACCCTTGTTGATGAGGTATGCCCCCTCTTCCCCAGGCGGTTTCCCACTACTGCCAATCCCACCTCCCTGCCCCACTACTCCCCTGCAGTTTCCCTCTCCTGTCAATCCTTTTCTTATAGTATTATAATAGTTGTTCAAGATCCACTTATATGTGAGAACATGTGATACTCAGTTCTTTAGAAGTGTTTCCTTCTTGCCACATCCTCTCCAGCATCTGTTATTTTTTGTTATTGAAGACGGCCATTCTGACTGGAGTTAGGTGGTATCTCAGTGGAGTTTTAATTTGCATTTCTTTGATAACTAGTGAGGCTGAACATTTTTTCATGTATATGTTGGCCTCTCATATGTCTTCTTTTGAGAACTGACTGTTCATATCTTTTGCCCACTTTGTAATGGGGCTGTTTTTTTTCTTTTCAGCACATTTGAGTTCCTTGTAGATCTTAGATGTTAAGTCTTTGTCAGACATAGAGTTGGCAAATATTTTTTCCCAGTCTGTGGGCTGTCTCCCTGCTCTCTTGGTGGTTTCTTTGGCTTTGCAGAAGCTTGTCAGTTTGATGAGATCCTATCTGTCTATCTTGTCTTTTATGGCATGAACACGGAGTTTTCATTAGGAATTGGTTGCTAGTTCCAATTTCCATAAGAGTATCTCTGCATTTTCTAAGGTTCTTATAGTTTTAGGTTTTACGTTTAGGTCTCTGATCCATTTAGAGTTAATTTTTGTGTATGGGGATAGATAGAGATCCTGTTTCAATCTTCCGCATGTGGTCAGTCAGTTTTCCCAGTCCCATTTACTGAATAGGTTCTCCTATTCCCAGTGGTGGTTGTTGGAGGCTTTGTCAAAGATGAGTTGGCTGAGAAATTGAGATTTTGCTTCTGGAATCTCAATTTTATACCATGCTCTATATGCCTTTTCTTGTACCAATACCAGGCTATTTTGGTTATTGTAGCTTTATAAAAAAAAAGTTTAAAGTCTGGGAGTGTGATACCTCCTGCTTCGCTTTTGTTTTTTGTTTGTTTGTTTGTTTTGTTATTGTTTGTTTTTGCTGAGGATAGTTTTGGCTATTCTTGGTCATTTATGTATCCATATGAATTCCTGTATTGTTGTTTCTAGATCTGAGAAGAATGTTGCTGGTAATTTGATGGGTCTTGTGTTAAATCTGTAGATTGTCTCGGGTAGAATGGACATCTTAACAATGTTGATTCTTTCAATCCATGATCATGGAATATTTTTCCACTTGTTTGTGTCATCTTTGATTTCTTTGAGCAGTGTTTTTTTAGTTTTCATTGTAAAGATCTTTCATGTCTCTGGTTAGAGAGATGCCAAGGAATTTCATTTTTTTTGTGAATGGAATTGTGAATGCTATTGTGAATGGAATTGTGCTTTTTATTTGGGTTTCCGTTTGTTTGTTATCAGTTTATAGAAATGTGATTGTCTTTTGCACATTTATTTTATACCCTGAGACTTTGCCAAACTCCTATATTAGTGTGAGGAGATTTTTGACAGATTCTCTTGGGTTTTCAAAGTATAGAATCATGTCATCTGCAAAGAGGGATAACTTGATTTCCTCTTTTCCTATTTGGATACTCCCGATTGCCTTCACTTCTCTGATTGTTCTAGCTAGGACTTTCAAAACTATGTTGAACAGGAAGGGTGAGAGTGGGCATCCTTGTCTTGTTCCAGTTTTCAGGGGAAATGGTTCCAATTTCTGTCTGTACAGCAGTATGATGGCTGTGAGTTTCTCATAGATGGCTATTACTATTTTGAGATATGTACCATCATTGACTATATGTTCGAGGGTTTTTATCAAGAAGGGGTGCTGGATTTTCTCAAAAGCTTTTTCTGCATCTACTGATATAATCATGTGCTTTTTGTTTTTATATCTGTTGATGTATTTAATTACTTTTATGGTCTTATAAATGTTGAACCAGCTTTGCATCTCAGGGATGAAGCCTACTTGGTCATAGTGGATGATTTTTGATATATGTTGTTGTGTCTAGTTTGCTAGGATCTTGCTGAGAATTTTAGCATCTATGTTCATCAAGGATATTGGCCTTGGTTCTCTTTCATTGTTAGATCTTTACAATGTGATGTTAGGTTCATAAAGTGATCTGGGGAGAGTTCCATCTTTGCCAATTGCCTGGAATATTTTCAATAGGATCGGTTCAGTTCCTTCTCGAATGTTTTGTTGAATTCTGGTCCAAGGCTTTTTTTGTAGGTAGTTTTCTTATGATACAATTTCCTGGATTGTTATTGGTTTATTTAGGGTCTTGATTTCTTCTTGTTTCAACCTGGGGAGTTTGTGTGATGTTAGAAAGTCTTCCATTTCCTTTAGGTTTTCAGGTTTGTTCCCAAACAAGTATACATAATACTCTCTGATAATCTTTTGTATTTCTCCAGAATCAGTTGTGACTTCATCTTTTGTGTTTCTGATTGTGTTTATTTGGGCTTTTTCTCTCTTCTTCTTGGTCAGTCTAGCTATGGGATTATCAATCTTGTTTATCCTTTCAAAGAACCAGCTTTTTGTTTCATAAATTTTTTGTATTATCTTTTGTCTTCTATGTCCTGGATTTGGGCTTTAATTTTGGTGATCTGGATTCTTCTGCTGAAGTTAGGGTTTTGGTGATCTTGCTTTTCCAGCTTCCTTAAGTGACTTGTTAGGCTGTTAACATGTGATCTTTCCATTTTTTTCTGGTATGTTTGTAGAGAAATAAATTCCCCTGTTACTCCTGCTTTCATGGCATCCCAGAGGTTTGGTAAGATGTTTCTTCATTTTCTTTTGTTTCCAGGTATTTTTTAATCTCTGTTTTGATTTTCATGTTGACCCAGGAGTTGCTTAGCATCATACTGTTTAGTGTTCATGTCTTCATTGGTTTTGGGGGAACTTTGTTTGTTTTGATATTTATTTTTATTCCACTGTGGTCTGAGAAGGTGCATGACAACATTTCAATTTTATAAAATTAATTTATGCTTGATTTATGACCAAGGATGTGGTCAATCTTAGAGTACATCCCTTGTGGTGATGAGTAGAATGTATATTCTATGGTCATTGGGTGATGTGTTCTGTACATATCAATTAAGTCCATTTTGTCAAGAGTAACATTGAGGTTCCGGATATCCTTGCTGATTTTTTGTCTTGATGATCTGTCTAGGGTTGTAAGTGGGGTATTTAAGTCCCCAGCTATGATAGTGTAGAGTCAATATCTTTTTTAAGTTTTCCTATAAGCTGCTTTATGAAAGTTGGTTCTCTTATGTTGGGTACATATATGTTTAGGCTGGATATTTCTTGTTGTTGGAGTGAATCTTTTGTCATTATTATATAGTGGCCTTCTGTATATATTTTTTTTAATTTTGATAGCCTAAAGGGTATTTTGTCTGACATTAAGATCACAACTCCTGCTCTATTTTGTGTTCCGTTCACTTGAAATTTTGCTTCCCATCCTCTTACTTTGAGTCTGTGACTGTCCTTTCTGGTGAGATGAGTCTCTTTGAGACAGTATATTGTTGCCTCATGATTTTTTATCCATTTTATCATTCTATGTCTTTTCAGTGGTGCATTTAGTCCATTCACATTCAGGCTACTTATTGAAATGTGAGAGATTATCCCTATCATGAAATTCTTATAGAGTTGTTGTTGTTCCTGTTTGTTTTCTTTCTTTGGATTTTTGGGTTGATTCATGTGTGTTTTCAATCTTTTTCCTGCACTCTTGTGAAGAACGTTGTCCTTCTTATTTTTACCCTTTCTTCTGTGTTTAATACTTTCTTAAGTGTTTCTTGTAGAGCTGGTTTAGAGGCAGTGTAAGTTCTTAGAGATAGAATGTCTGGGAAATATTTTAATTCTCCCTCACTGATGTAGTCTAGCTTAGCTGAGTAGGTTATTCTTGGTTGAAATTGTTTATATTTGAGAACTTTGAAAATTGGACTCCAAGCTCTCCTAACCTGAATTGTTTCTGTAAATCTGTTGCTAATCTAATTGGTCTTCCCTGGTAGGTAGTCTGACCTTTTTCTCTTGCTGTCTTTAGGATTTTGTCTTTTATATGTACTTTGCATAGGTGAATTACTATGTGTCTCGAAGTTGGTTTTCTCATTTGTTGTCTTATACAGGGTTTCTCTGAATCTCTTGTGTTTGAATGGTCACATTGATGATGAGATCAGGGGAATTTTCTTGAATAATTTCATGGAATGTTTGTTCCAGGGTAGTCTCTGTCTCTCTTTCTGTCTCAGGTAGTCCAATTTCTCTTAAGTTCAGCCCTAACACAATCTTACTCATCTCTTGAAGGTTTTGTTCTTCTTGAGCTTCTTTTCTATGTTTTTGACAGTGGGTTAGTCCTATATTTTGGTCCTCAAGTTCTGAGATTCTTTCTTCTGCTTGACTAATTCTATTTTCCATGCTTATCAGTTTGTTATCTATTTCATTCACTGTATTATTTACTGCTGTTATCTCAGTTATCATTTCCTTCATTCCTTCCTCTTGTCTCTCCTCAATTCTGTTTATTCTCTCTATTAATGTCTTGATAACTGTGTTTGTGGTTTGAGATCAGTCATTCTGGGGGTTCTAAAATGTTTACATTCCAAAGTCTGTTTTCTTAGTGTCTGACCTTCCAGGGGTCTGTGTGAGATCCATAATCTACTTTCACTTTTTATTCATTTGTGTAGATTTTTCTCCCTCCCACCTTTTTCTGACCCTCTTCTTTTGTTCTGTTGTTCAGAGATGGTGGGGTTGCTTTTAATTCTGTTTGCTCAGTCTCCTATTCTTCCTTATGTGGATCCTCTGGCATTGTTCAATTCTGAAGCTGGACTGTAGGTTGGGGGCTGTACTTTTTGTAGTTTAGAGGTTTACTTGAGGGGAGAGCTATGATTAAAAATCTATCTGTAGGTCCCAGGATCCACTGATAGGTGTATGGGTACCCTGGGACCCACTTCCCATTGTCTTACAATCTGTCCATGCAGTGGGAGTATAGTTTTGTTCGCTGGAAGCAAAATGAGGAAAGAAAAAGGAAAATAATGAAAAAAGCAAGGGGGGGGGCAAGAGGAAGGTGGAGAGTGAGAAGAGTAAGAGGGAAAACAGACATATGCACCAATTAACAAGTGAAAAGAGGCACAAAGACAAAAAAAAAGTAAAAAAGAAAAAGAACTAAAATATACAGATGATCATACAAACACACAGTCCAACAAAAATCTGCCTGTTGATATACTCTTCCCATACACTTACAGGAAGTCTAAAGAATATAGAAAAAAAATCAGTTAAATAACAAATACTAAGCAAGTACAAAAACGTTATCAAAAACAGAAAGAAAGAGAAAATCTAAAACAAAAATGAGCAAATCAACAGACAAAAAATAAAAATAAAAAATAAAAGCGAGAAACCAAACTTGCTCTAAGGTTGTTCCTGTAAGTCCAATGTCCTTTCAGCTCTGGTCTCTAGTTCCTCCCTTCTGCTCTCAGAGCAGGCAGATAGGGTTGCTTACAGCTTGGGTCAGATACCCAGGCCTACTTTGGAAGGAGGGTGGATCAGACCTGGGCTCAGCTGGCTTGCTGCCTGTCAATTCTGCCACTCAGACATTAACTGTCTGTGTCAGTTCCAGCTTGGACAAAGGGCTTTGTCTCTCCCAGCTTGATTGGATTACCTTAGGTCCCAAGTTGGAGGCTGGGTGGAGCTGAGTGGAGTTGGGCAGGGCAATGAAGGTCTCTGTCTAGTCCTGAGACAGAAAATGGCTGCGGTCAACGTCTCCTCATTGGGCATGGAGCGCCTCTCCAGCTCTTCCCAATCCTCTTTCTCCACTGATCAGATCCAGGGCTCCAGGTGATCCACTATAACAGGTGATGGTGTGGGCCTGGCGTCAGGCAATGAGAATCAGCTGGATTTGTCAGGAGAGTCCAGCAAGCAGTAGACAATCATTCGAGTGCACCCGCGCTCCTATCTCAGGGTGGTGGGGGCTTGCAGTCACCCTTAGAAGGTAGGGCCCTGGGGTCATGGACCCAAGTGTCCCCTCTGATGGACTTTCACTCTCACCAGCACACACCTATTAATGCAGTCTTTGTGGACACTTGCCTTTGCAGAGACTTTCACAGTCCAACCTGTTCGGTTGCCATCTTAAGCTCTGGTTGTGATTTTCACAGTAATTTACAATTGACACATCCTGCTGTGGCATTTTTAAAACAATATCGACATTTTAGGGTCTTCTGTCTCTTTTTAAAAAGATTTTAGACATTGTTTCTTTTTCAAAATGTCTGATCTATGGCTTTGCTAGCATGTCTCACCCGCTTGAAAATAGAAAAATAGTTTGTAGAGATTCACACCATGAACTTCTAACCAAGAAGTAATAGTAGAGTTCAAAATAATAGTTTTAAAAAACCCCAAAACTTTCAGATACAAAGATGAAGAAGAAGCTAATAGCAGCTCATGTGGCAAGCTCCAGTGGAAAATTGTGAGGAAATCCTCAGCATGTTATAAGGGAGTGAATGTCACTGTAATATAAATTTCCACTGGGGAGCAGGGAAGTTCAGGTTATGGAGGAGCTCCTTGACCCAACCAAGCACTGAAACTTACTTGGGGAGCAGTACAAGAAATTCAAATAAACATAATCAGAAATAAAAAAAAAAAAAAATACAACGGATACCACAGAAAACCAAAATATCATCAAAGACTATTATAAACAACTAAATACAAAGAAACTTATTAACTGTCCCTGAATTAACCTGTGTTTATGATTTGAAACCTCTTGAAATTTATTTTGAGAATTTAGGAAAATAATTTTTGATGGCTTACTTCACATAAAATATGTTAGAGTTCTAAATATGTTTACATATTCCTTTAAATTACATAAAGAAGGATAAAATTATGGGCTTCATAGCAACTTGAATGGATTTAGAGTCTGCCATACTCAGTGATTTATCACAGAAACAAAGAACTGAGTACTACATGTTCTAACTCATAAGCAAGCAGACCATGAACATTTATCAATTTATCATACTATAAGAAAGCGATTGACAGTGGCCAGACACTGCTGGGGGAGGGGTGTATGCATACCTTCAGTAAGGGTACTTAATTTTAAATCAGGTGAAGTGAGGACCAAAGAGAGACTCAAAGTTTTCCTGTACAATGACCAGTTATCTACCTAATTCTGAATTGTACCCAACATCTTTAAAATAAATTGAACTACAATGGAGTTTAGGCCTTTAATGATGTCATAGCAGGTCATAGATCTTGCTTCATATAATGATTAAGAATGCAACTATTATTTCAACATGTACATATACAGAATAAATTATAAATATAGATGTTTCAAATATTTTTCCATTAAAGCTAATAAATAAAAGGGCAAAAGATACTTGACTTTGAGGCATTTCCAAAAGCTCTTCTTTTTTTTTTTTCCAGAAATTTTTAGCCAACTTCAGAAAGATATAGAACTCACTAATAATAGGATTTCCACTACTTCTTGTCAGCAGACCATGATTTATCTTTTGACATTATTGGCCTTGATTTTTGTCATATATGCTGGAATTAAAGTACAATCTCACTTGCTAATGCCAGTACGTCAACACACTTTAATGTCAAATTTAGCAAACATTGGAAGGAATAGTTTCCTTAACAATACTAAAGAAATGATTTATTGGTTTCATATATCAGATATTTATTAAAAATAAATGCATCAGAATGCAAGAAATGTGGTCAAAAATGTAAGCTAGTAAAGAATATATATGATGGCATTTAAAATTAAAAAGCGTAAAACTGAATTTAATTGTATATTGTTTAATGATATGCGCATGGATAAATTGTGAAGAAGTATTTGGGGATAATTAACCAAATTTTATGAAAATAATTTATTTGGAAAAATAATGGAAAAATATGATTGAATAAGGATTCATAAAGAACTTCAAGTTAAAAGGGCAACCTTCTTACTGATAGAATATAATTGGATAATAAAATGATTAAAAGTATCAAAATAGCAATTAGACTCATTTAATCAATATTATTTTTTGTAGCAACTAAAATATAAAACAACATAATTAAATAAAATTTAGGAATGTAGACTTATGACTATAGGCTAAACTGAATTGTCAATAGAAAGGACTAGATTTAAACAAACTCAATTATGGTTTATGGATTTTTATGTCTTTAGATTTTATTGTTTGATTTTAGACCTATAGCCCTACTTTTATCTGCCAGACAAAACTACCCCGTTTATATTTCAACTGATGACCTCTAAAGGACTGAAGAACTTGAATCCATTACTGAAAATGTTTGTGATATTTTTGTACTATTTCAAATAATTTTAATGAGTATTCCTTGATAGACTGATCATACACAGAATAAATGAAGCATGTTACTATAAATTACAACTGATAAATTTAAAGTTGCTTTTTAAATTTTTTATTGTGGATATTTTTGTTTATTTGTTTATTTGTTTAAAAATTATTTTATTTTTAAAATGTGAGGTACAAATGAGGGTTAGGTACATACATGGTCATCATACAGGTAAAGTGTGGATACCTTTATTAATGTTTTGTGTACTTCGTTCCTGGCAGTTTCCCACTACTGCCAATCCCTTTCTTATAGTATTATGATAAATGTTCAGGGTCCACTTAAGAACAAATATATGTGATACTCAAATCTTTGTTTCTGTGATAAATCACTGAGTATTATAGACTCTAATTCCATCCAGGTTGCTGCAAAGTTCATAATTTTACTTTTCTTTATGGCTGCATGATATTCCATGGTGTAAATGTATCACATTTTATTTATCCAGTTCATGTTCAGTGGGCAGCATGATTAGTTCTATGTTTTTGTTGATATGAATAATGCTGCAATTATCATGCATGTGCAGGTATCTGTATTGTAATTTGAGTTCCTCCAGTTATATTCCCAGAAGGGAGTTTGCTGGGTCAAATGGAAGGTTAATTTTGAGATTTTTTTTTAGAAATGCCATGCTGTTTTCCATAGAAGTTCTACTAGTTTATAATCCTACCAACAATGTCAAAGTGCTCCCTTTTCCACACATCCTCTTTAGCATCTGTTGTTTTTTGAGTTATTGATGATGACCATCCTGACTGGAGTTCAGTGGTATCTCAGTGTCGTTTTAATTTACTTTTCTTTGATGATAAGTGAGGCTGAGCATTTTTTCATGTATCTGTTGGCTGATTGTATGTCTTCTTCTGAGAAGTGTCTATTCATATATTTCGCCCATTTTTAGAGTTGTTTGTTTTTCACTTTCAGCACAATTGAGTTCCTTGTGGATCCTGGATGTTAGGCCTTTGTCAGATTTACAGTTGGCAAATATTATTTTTCCATTCCATGGGCTGTCTCCCCACTCTCATGATGGATTCTTTGCTTTGCAGAAGCTTTTCATTTTTAAAAGGTCCCACTTGTCTATCTTATCTTTTATGGCATTCATGTTTGGAGAGTTGATCAGGAATTGGTTGCTGAATTCAATTTCTGAAAGGGTGTTTCCTACATTTTCTTCAGGATTTTTATAGCTTGAGGTTTTACACTTAGGTTTTTGATCCATTTGGAGTTGATTTTTTTTTTATGTTGATAGGTAGGGGTCCTGTTTCAATCTTCTGCATTTGAACAGCCAGTTTTCCCAGCACTATTCTCAAAATAGATTCTCCTCTCCCCATTGGTTGTTGGTGGAGGCTTTGTTGAAGAAAAGTTGGTTGAGAAATTGAGGTTTTGCTTCCAAAGTCTCTAGCCTGTTCCATTGATCCCTATGCCTGTTCTTGTACCAATACTAGGCTTTTTTTGATTATTGTAGCTTTATAGTAGAGTTTGAAATTTGGAAGTGTGATGCCCCCTGCTTTGTTTCTTTTGCTAAGGATTGTTTTGGCTATTTGTGGTCTTTTATGTTTCCATATGAATTTCTGTATTGTCATTTCCAGGTCTCAGAAGTATGATGTTGATAATTTAATAGGTATTGTGTTGAATCTATAGATTGACTTTGGTAAGATGGGCATCTAAACAGTGCTAATTTTTCCAATCAATGAGCATGGAATATTTTTCTGTTTGTGTCTTCTTGGATTACTTTGAGCAGTATTTTGTAGTTTTTATTGTAAAGGCCTTTCACTTCTTTGGTTTGGAAGATGTCAAGAGTATTTCATTTTTTTGTGTGGCTATTGTGAATGGGATTGTGCTTTTTATTTGACTTTCTGTCTGTTTATTGTTGGTGTATAGAATTGTGACTGTCTTTTTCATGGTTGTTTTACATCTTGAGACTTTGTCAAAGTCCTTTATCAGCGCAAGGAGATTTTTACCAGATTATCTTGGGTTTTCAAGGTATAGGATTATGTCACTCACAAAGAGGGATAACTTAACTTCCACTTTTACTATTTAGGTATTCTTGATTTTCTTCCCTTGTCTAATTGCTCCAGCTAGGGCTTCCAACACAATGTTAAACAGGAGGGGTGAGAATGGGCATCCTTGTCTTGTTCTGGTTTTCAGGGGAAATACTTCCAATTTCTGACCATTCAGCAGTATGTTCGTTGTGGGTTGATCATAGATGGCTCTTACTATTTTGAGGTACGTTCCATCTATGCCTAGGTGTTCAAGGGTTTTTATCAAGAAGAGATACTTACATCTAATGATATAGTCATGTGGTTCTTGTTTTTACATCTGTTGATGTATTTAATTACATTTATGGTCTTGCAGATGTTGCACCAGCCCTGCATCCTGGGGATGAATCCTACTTGGTCATGGTGGATGACTTTTGATATGTGTTGTAGGATCCGGTTTGCTAGAATCTTGTTGAAAATTTGTGCCTCTATGTTCATCAAGGATATTGGCTTGCAGTTTTCTTTCTTTGTTAGATCTTTACCTGGTTTGGGTATCAATGTAATGTTAGTTTCATTAAATGATTTGGGGAGAGTTCCATATTTCTTCAGTGCCTGGAATACTTTCAATAGGATTGGTATCAGCTTCTCTTTGTATGTTTTGTATAATTCTGCTAGAAAACCATCTGGTCCAGGTTATATTTTATTTGGGGGGGGTAGTTTTCTTTTGACGAAATCAATTTCCTTGGGTTGTTATTGATCTATTTAGTGTCTCCGTATCTTCTTGTTTCAACATGGGGAGGTTGTATGCTGTTAGAAAGCCCTCCATTTCACTTAGGTTTTTGAGTTTGTTTCCATACAAGGGTACACAGTAATCTCTGCTAATCTTTTGTATTTCTTCAGGGTCAGTTGTGACTTTCATCTTTTAGAAATAGTTTTAACCATAAATTAAGAATGTATGATTCAAGCAGGTTTAACTGATAACACAAATAGAAGCTCATTTAAATGTAAGTCCAGAGATAAGTTGAATTGTTGACAGAGGAAATGACACCATTTCCCTGAGATAATGTTGGCTGTACCATATTCTGTATGCTGAATGTGTCAATAAACTCACTCTGGCAAAGTTAAATTAGTCATCCTGGCTTCACATTTATACCTTATGACATCAAATTAAAGAGAGCATCAATTATGGTGGCTGCCTCATTAAAGTGAGAAAGAATTGTTCTCATTAGATCTCAGCAAATGTCATAACTCTTTGACTAGAATTGCATCAAATACTTATGTAAAATCAATGCAAAATAATTTAGGTTTCCATTCCTAAATCAGCCACTGTAGGGAAGCGAGTAAACTTGGGTGAATACTGAAACCATTTAGAAAATGCTAAGACCTTGGCCTCACCCTGAGAGATTTAGATTTCATCTGCCTTGGGTGCAGTTTGAGGTTCAGGAAACATTTGTAATCTGGCAAGTGATTCTGATATGCATTCAGAGTTGAAATGCAGTCTCTTAGAGAGATCAGATGCACACCTAGCCCAAGGTATCAACATAAGATCAACTTCTCATTTAATACATGAAATGCAAAGGAGGGGAAATCTACCTGAATAAAATCAGTTATGTAAGGAAATTGGCAAGAGAGAATGGGTATTATGCAGGTAACTGATAACAACTATACTACTTTTCCAACTGTATATTACAGTATCTATAATTTGGAATTAAAAATATAAAGACTTTACTATTAAATAATTGCCATTTATTTAGAGTCTGGGGGATCACAGGTAAGTATAATAAATGACATTCAATTGGTTTTTTGAATATATGGATTTTTGTGAAATAGAGAAAACAAGCAAGCATATAAACATCACTATATATTTATATTCTCTGTTAATAAAAATTACAAATACAATAAACATGAAAAACAGTAAATTATGATTGTCAAAAAAGATATCAAATCTGCTTATTTCAATTAAAACAAAAATAGAATCCAGGGTTGGAATGGCCATTATCCTCAACAATATTAGCATACTGTCTGGACTTAATGAAAACTGGAGCAAAATGGATAAATCAAAGCATTGTCTTGAAGTAAAAATGTGTGAGAAAAGGATGAACATTTTATTTTACTCATCACTTGGAATAATATAATAATTAGTCAGGCACTGAACCAATTATTAAGAACATGGGACATAAGCAGACACCATTTAATGGAAAGAAGATGATAGGAACATTCAAAAGGATAGGACCTAAACTTAAGTAGTCCATTAGGTAACAGCATAAATGCCTTGGCCACCTGGACAACAGATTAGAAAATATCAGCTGGTAGATATCCATAAGTCAGAATTTTTACATACTTCACAATTTTATCTTCTAATAGCAATATAAATTAATAAATTATTAAACATTCTAAAGTTTAACACAATATATAACTTATACACTTGAAGTGTTTTTTTAAATCAACATTATTAAAACATTCCCATTAGAAACTCTGAAGTAAAAATTAAACCCAACCTTTGCTACTCAAAATTACACTATATTTTGATATATGTAGCAACATGAAGTAGTGTGCATTGACTGTTAACTTATGCCTGTCTGACACTCAAAACAAAACAGTAAAAGATTGTTTCTATTTACTTACAGTCAAGCTCTGGAAGGCAAAATGATCTTTCAGCAACTTGATGGCCAATCTTCCTGGCTTCAATATGACATTTGTCAAAATTTGGTCTATTTCTTCCACCATACAATTTTTCTACTATGACTAGTCAATTTGGCATTTACTCACTGCTGAAGACATCCCCAAAGGATATGAAATCATTGCTGTCTCCCTGCAAAATCTTTATAGAGGAGAACTTCTACACTGCTTTATAGGAAGTCAAATATTTGACAGTTGAGCATATGTGGAGCAATAAACTTTTCTCCAGTAAATACCACAAATTCTTTTAAAAAAATGAATTTCTATAAAATCACTGATGATGATAACATGATGGTTTAAAAAAATTTAAGGTGCAAAATTGTTCATAATTATCTAAATTGACCCTTTTGTGTCTTTTTTAAAGTAACAAGAGCAAACTAAAAAAGAGAAGGAAGATGTCATCAATTCTGGCAAAACACAGTAACATCCACTTGCCAGGAATAATACAAGGAAATACAGTATCACAGGATTAATAAAAACAAATAAAACAAAGCTAGAGAGCTATCTCCTAAAAATCTTTCACAGCATAGTAGTGCAAAAGCTGAAGTGCTAACCTTTTCTTCTATTTTAGAAATGTGAGGACAAGAAGCAAGAATCTCTTGCACCATTGTAGGCCAACTTCATTCAGAAGTTGCTAATCGGGGAAGCTTCAGGATTTGTGAAAAGACTATTCCAGCAGAAACATGGCAAGGAAAGGGGCTTCTCACTGGTGCAGCAATGCTCTTTATGCCAAAGAAAAGGTAAGCACCAGAAAAGGAGGAGGCCAAATCCACATCATTGCTTTGGCAATGATGCCAATCAGAGCAGAAGGTCACCTGATGATGTCAACCAATCAAAAGATGCCCTGCAAAGAACAAGTAAAATGTATATTCATCACACTTTCAGTACATTGTGTTACAAGAATTGTACAGCCCTCAGGTGGGCATGAGGGAAATCAAAGAAAATGCATTTACCCTCTTGCAGAGACATATCTTTACAGATAAAAGATAAACCCAAGAAAACAAAAGGGGGAAAAAAGTATGTGCTTCTGACCCATACTACAGAAGAAAAAGAGGCTTCAAAACTAAAAAGAAAATGAAATCATTTTTGAAGAAGGAAAGTCGTTTATTCTAAGAATAGCCCATATACTAACAAAGGTACTGTTATAGAATTATATTAAGAAAAAAAATTTTCCATCTCCCACCCAATCCACTTTTCAAGGTATCTATACTTAATAGTCTTAAAGTGGCCATTCCATTCCAGGTACTTTTCTAAGTGCTTCACAGGTAATTTAGACCCCACGTGAGACTTGTTATCCCAATATATAGAGAACTGAGACTCAGATAAATAACCTTCTTAAGTTTATACAGGTCATATAAGATACATAGCATTTTAATCTAGAATAGGTGAACCTCCAAGTACACTTTTACTCCATTTGTCTTACGACCTCTTGTATGCATCTAGAGATTTACTGTATGTACATAAGTATACATACAAGGAGGATCCAAAAAAAACAGAATTATTTTTGGAGGAAAGTCCTTTTGTACTACAAGATGCTCCTCCACACTCTCCAAGGTAAGTGTTCTAGGAAACCACTGGCATCAGCATATCAGCCAGCATTGTTGTGAGAAGCTGTGCTGGGCTTCAGTGATTTTTCCATGCATTTGCTTATTTCATGATGGGTAACATATTGCACACACGACTCTGAGTGTTCTACAGTTTTCAACCCAAAATGGCATGAGCCCTATGCCCCACCCTATTCACCCAATCTTGCCCAAGCTACTTTTTTTGGGTTTCCTCAGATGAAAAAATGTCTCTAAGGGAAACTTTTTGCCAGTGTGAAAGAGGTTAAACAAAAAACAACAGAAGCACTAAAAGTCACCAAATTGATGAGTTCAAAACTATTTTGAGCAGTGGAAAAAGCATCTCGATAGGTGTGTTGCATCAAACACAGAGTACTCTGAAGATGACTAAAGCTTAAACATATGTGAATAAATGCACAATTTTTTATAAATTTTGGTTTTCTGGGTCTCCTGTCTTACAAGCATTTTGACATAATTCAGATCATAAATTGTATTTATTATATTTTTATTTATATGTCAATATTTTAAAATGATTGTCTTTCTCAGTTGTTATATATAAGAATGTGTCATTACTTTTAATTATTATAGATGCTATAATTAATGCTCTCTTAATGTCCCACATGTTCTTTTGATTCTTTGCCATTACAAACTGTGAAACAGAGAACTTTGCACACATAACTTCATCCCTTTGCCTGTGTATATTTCTAGATGTAGAATAAAGGCATTTGTTACTTATCATAGTGAATACATTGCAGGTTCCATTCCCCAGGAAACAAAGTCTGAGATGAAGATTGGCATGTAAAAACATCTTTGTAGAGAGCTTTTGACATAAGTACGGTTTTTCTGTACATCATTTATATTTCAATAAAGGTTTTTTTAAAAATAAAAGAATATACCGGTGGGAGAATGAAAGGTGAAGAATTTGGCAGAAGCAAAGGATGAATCGTGATGCAAAGCCAAGAGAGTCTCACCAATCCCCCAAGAACTCTAGGGCAGAATGACCCAGGAGAGCTGTCTCACATTCAGGCAAGAGGCTTCAGTCTTTATGTCTCTGCACCAATCAATAATTGGGGATGGACTCACCAAAAAAAAGGAGAGTGACCTTGAATACAATGGTCCTTTCTAACTGAGGGCACTTCTCATAGCTGTCAGCCACCAACATTCCCAGGAGCAGTGGAAACGAGAGTTTCATTCCTAGGCTGGACAGCCTCCAGTAGAAATCAAATGTAGCACAGAGTTTTACTTGCTTCTTATCAGTTCTTTTATACCTTTTTATTTTAATTTTTAAATTTTTAATTTTAGAGATGAGGGTTTTGTTCTTTTGCCCATACTAATCTTGAACTTCTGGTCTCAAGTGATCCTCTCATCTCAGCTACCCAAAGCGTTGAGATTATAGGCATAATCCATCACACTCGACCTTGTTTCTTATCAGTTTTGAAACACACTGCTTAGGATTCTTATGGACCTTCTGGGGGTGCAAATTATATACAGAGATCAGTAGGATGAGTTGTGACACCTGGTACCTGACTCTATAGTTGATCTGGAGGCCATCTACTTTGTATTTTATTTGCCATCAAATAACATCTCTAACTCTAATCCTAGAGGTCTATGTTGTAATTCTCTGGGGATTGAAATACTCCTAAACTTCACAAAATGTTTTATCACTAATACCACTAGTACTTCTAGTACTATAGAATCTGTTGATTCTCATGGTGCAAAAACCAAGTGTACTTGCACATAAGCCTGGACCTGGTATCAAGTATTTTCCCATGCTGAGACTCATTTAAAGTTGCCAGCCAGTTATATCTCCAGGTGATGGATCATGGTGATATTTGTACCATCAGAAGCCAAGAGACTACCAACTGTTGTGCTTCCATTATAATAGTGTGAGATGTGAGGTTCAATAATGTGTCTTTAATTTGGATGAGCTGTCCCTGCATGCTCCAGAACATTGATTGAATGTCCTATCAACTTCCCTTATGCTCCTGAATCTTTGTAGGGTTTGTCTCCCACCATCTAGAGCACATGTATCATCCCAAGGACATCAATGTATTTTTGCTCTGTTTTTAATTTTTTAAAAATTTTAATTGACAAATTTTAATCATATAATTTTAGGGTGCAATGTGATGTTGTGATATATGTATACAATGTGGAATGATTAAATCAAGATAATGAGCATACACATCACCTTATATACATATCGTTTTTGTGGTGAAAGCATTTGAAATTTACTTTTAACAATTTGGAAATCCACAATACATTATTATTAACTATACTCACCAAGTTGTTCGGTGAAACTTTTGGAACCAAAATAAAATAAAATACAATTGTACAATGCAAATGGTCCCTCATTCAGCAATTGCACCTTTGGGAGTTTGTCCTGCAGAGATGCCTCCACGTGTAAACAATGGTCACTGTACACATATCCTGCTGCAAGAGGCTTAGTTGCACAATATACTATAAACATAGCAAATATACCCAAATATACTTTTACTGTATTTGAATTAATTGCTCATCTCATTTGATCATCATAGCATCTTCAATATGGTGGATCAATGTGAAAGTCTGCAGGATGTCCAGACAGAAAAGTTACCTTCAGATAATGCTATAATAAAGGATGGGAGAGATAACATATTATATGTATATATGTTTACTATGATACATATTATATATGTATAATATGTCATATATATGGTATACTGTTTTATATATGTATAATGTGTACTGTTATCTGTCTCAAATGAATTTACGTTGTTCCTGACCCTCCTGCCTGATAGATACAGAAAAAAAAAAAAAATCTGCATTCTTGGACACATACATCATACCTGAGGCAATATGAAAATGCTGAATCAGGCCAGGCATGGTGCCACATGTCTGTGATTCCAGTACCCTAGGAGGCTGAGGCAGGAGAATTGCTTGAGCCCAGGAGTTTGAGAGCAACCTACGCAACATAGAAAGACCTTGTCTCTACAAAAAAAATTAAAAATTAGCCCAGTGTGGTGGCAGGTGCCTGTAGTCCCAGTTACTTGGGAGGCTGAGGTAGAAGGATCACCTGAGTAAAGGAAGTTGAGGCTGAGGTGAGCCTGGGTGACAGAGTGACCCCTGACTCCCCCCCCACAAAAAATGCTGAATCAGATGTTACACATCTGGTACAACAGGAACGATTGAGCTAATACTTGGTTAAGCTTGATAAAATTGCAATATTTTTGTACATCATTTATATTCCAATAAAACTTTAAAAAAAGAAAACATCTGTGGAAGAATAAAAGGTAGAGTTGAGCAGTAACAGAGGATGAATTGTAACACAAAGCCAAGAGAGACTCATTAATCCCACTGAGAATTCTAGGTCAGGAATAACCCAAAAGAGCTTTTTGATTGTTGATTGCAAAATATGAGACGCTGTCATAATTATGGTGATGTATGTTTTTTATAGGGACCATTCTGGTGAATTAAGTGAAGAAATGATAGTGGGTCATCATTTTGTCTTCAAGAGTGGCACTATCCCAAGGTGCTATTATGTCGTTTTTCATTCATTTTATGATACTGGCCAGAGGGTGGATATAGGTTTAGAGACTTCCAGTTTGGCATTCTCTACAGTGCTCATCCTCCTAAAAAATACAAGTGTTCTATCCACTAAGCAGTTTGACCATCTTAAGTATATATTCAGGGACTGAGGAAACGATGACTGGATACAGTTGACCTACTCTAAGCTGCACTGGGTCAGGTGCCTTTTTACCTTGCCTCCAAATGCTCTCATTCTATCATGAGGACAATAAAACTTCAAAAACCTAAATGTCAATGTTACATTGAACCCAAGTCTAACATCTTTGAAATAACTGGAATTTCTTCTTCTAAATGTAGTAAGGAAGTAAATGATTATAGGTACTTTTGGGAAGTGTTGGTAGAGCCATTGATGTAACTTGCTGTGTTGTATGAATTCTCCTGACCACCTGGTTTGTTCCAACTCATGAGTTTAGGGTCTGAAAACTAGTCAAGGGACAGTGATTTTTGTTGAAATGCTTTGCACTCAGTTTCCTAATAATTTATGCTTGATTTTTTTTGGTATAGATTGAACACTCTGTTTGTCTTCCAGACTACTGTTGCTACAGATTATTATTCTCTTAAATGTTCCTCATAGCTCTCTGTGGATACCTTGAGGTTCTCTCTAATCTCGGTGCTCATTATAATTGTGCCAAATTTGCTTTGAGGGTTATGGGTCTCCACCTGGGCTTTTATAGATCTGGAATCCCATCATCCTCGTGACCAACAGGGAGTCTACTTTAGCAATGGCATTTCCTATAGTCAGTTCTGGCCTATAGGGGAAGAACAACACAGGACTTTCAATGAAGTTGGTATCCCTGTGAAAAGCATAAGCCTTATCATTTTGATTCAAATTGCAGTCTGCAGGCCTTCCTGCAGAACATGTTCAGTTTTGGAGCCTTAAATAAAATACATAATTTAGCATTTATTTGAACTTATGATTTATTTTTAACTGTTTATCTTGATAATTCTGGTATTTCTTCTTTAGTTTTTAAGGACTATCAATTTCTCCAAGTTTCTGAGGACCAATGCTAGAAGTGTGCTAGCACCATCTCCAGAAGTCTATGGATCCTTTAGCATAATCTTTTATTTACCATAGTTCTGCCAGATTATTCCATTATATTAACACCCACACCATATATGTTATCATGCATGTAAAACTATTGCAAGAGACAGTGGTATCTCAACATACGTGGCTAGTATATCTGCTTCATTTACATGAAATAGGCAGAAAACACAAAATAAAACAAACAACAACAACAAGACACGTAAGGAGAAATAAATGTAAAATTTTTGTCCCTTTTTTCTTTTTGTTTGAATTTTCTTGCTAAATTTTTTGCTTATATTTTTTGCAATGTGTTTGAGTATTACTATTTTTAGTTATGTTATTCAGAGACTTACATTTAAACAGATTAATAGCTCATCACCAATATTTTTTACCAAACATCTTAATTTATAGCATTTTTGGCCACAATTCATCTTCTAACAGTATCATCAAGAAGTAATCATATACAATGCCTCACATTGTACCACATACATATATAATATATGCAATTATTATTTGCTAATTAATGGTAAGTTAAGATTAAAAGAAAAATTCTTGAAATCATAATTTTTGTCTTTTCATTATTTAAAATATATATTCATCTCTCTTATAGTTGATTATCAGCTTTGGGTGACATTTTTAGGTACCATTTTATTTCCAGTAAGGCTTTGTTGACAGTATTCTATTGTCTTCTAGACTTGAATGCTGCTACAGTGAAAATTGCTGGCCATTTATACCTGGGGATGACTTATTCTTTGTTTTCTATTAATGATAATCTTTTTCTTCTACCACTGGAAATCCAGTAATTTTACCAGGCCATGTTTTGATGTTGAATAATATTTATTGTTATTGTCATTGTTGTTAATAGAACATAGGATACCATTCCAACCTGTAGATTTGTGTCTTTATTGCTTGGAAAATTTTCTTGAATGACAAATTTCCATTTAGTCTAGTCATTATTTATATATGTGTTTTTTTGCTTATTCACATTTCTAACAGTTTTTTACTATTCTTTAAAGATTTTTTTAAAAGCTTTGCTACTTTATTTTATTGATTATTCTCAAGCCTGTCTTTTAAATTGTATTTGCATTATTAACATGATTTTTATTAATTTTTTAATAAAGCCTTTGTAGCTACAATATATTTAACTTTATTCTCTATTTTTTCTGTAATTCTGCCGTTGTTTTTCTTCTCATTTTATTAGCTGACTTCCTCCATGAGTCCTTTACATGTCCTTAAAGATTTTGTTGTACAGTAATATTTGCATTAGCTTTTTACTTTTCTCAAAAAATATCTGATTGTAATTTTAATAATGTTTGGTAAATACTGCTTATATGAGAAGTCTTGCCCTGTTCAAATGTATTTACTAGTTTCATATATACATGCATACATAAACATATCAGTTCATTTTGCAATGATTCCTTTTTAACTTTTTTCTTACTTAAAGTAAAATGAGTTTTTTATAACAGTATTTGTGGAAACGTGCAAGTTATGGTAATGTCCTTGTCAGAGAGAAATAGGCAGAAGATTCCCTGGCTCAGAGTAAAACAATGCATGATCTTGGTTTTTCAATTGTGTGTGTGTGTGTGTGTGTGTGTGTGTGTGTGTGTGTATGCAAGCAAACACACACGTGTGTGCGTGTATGAGAGAGAGAGGTCAGGGAAAGGGAGACACACAGAGAAACAAAGAGATAAACTTGATATCCTTTTCTTTTTCTCGCTCTTTTTCTTAAGAGGTTGGGTCTCACTCTGTCACTCAGGCTATAGTGTAGTGGCGCCATCATACTCACCGAGCCTTTAATTTCTGGGTTCAAGAGATACTCTGGCTTCAGCCTCTCAGTGTCTGTGAACTACAGCCACACGCCACCACAACTGGCTATTTATGAATTTATGTATTTATTTATGTATTCTACAGCCAAAGCCTCACTATGCTGCCTTGGCTAGATAGCCTTTTCTTCACCTCAGCATTGTAGAGTGGTAGTTTTTTTGTTTTGTTTGTTTGTTTGTTTTTTCATGAGTCCTCAAGACTTTCACAATCATGTCTCTGAAATTCTGACTTCTGTCAGTGTCTTCTCTTCTGCCCCCAACATTCTGTGATTCAAAACTGGCCCAACTTTATGATTCAAGCAAGTATTTACTTTTTAATTATTTTTATCAGTTTTGTGCTCTGAAGAACTTTGTTTTGCACCTTTCATGCTGACTTTCTCCAGCGGCAGGTACCTGCTCTTTTTATCAGCTCCTATCTCAGTCCCTTTTCTACGGCATTTGTCTTTTCATCTTCTTTTGTATTCTGGCTTGAGATTATTGATAACTGATTTATTAAAGATGAAGTTTTACTGCCTATTTCTAATTTTCTTTGTCACTTTGGGTTAGATTTAGAGAGAGGCAAACACTGGTGACATTATTTCAGATTTTGCAACAAGAAATATATTCTATTTTGAATTTTTTCTTTCTTCCCATGAGTTTAAAGTTCTGGTTTAGAGATTTTTTTAAAGACTATATAATTATCATTTGGAGACTGGATTGACTAACCAAGTGCTAGAAATGGTCTCATCTGGAAACAAGATCATAGATATCAAAAGTTTCCACATAACTCCTGTGAGATAGGTGACCCTTGAGTGACATTTTTAGAAAGAAATATTTGTTTCTCCTTTCTTTTCCCTTTTTCTCTCTTTCTCATTTCTGCTATCCTTATTTATTTCTATAATTTCATTCCTTTATTAAAAATAGCTAAAGGGCAATGTGAATGTTATCTAGATTCTTTAAAAAGATGTTCTACATTTAAATTTCAATAAAATGATGGATTTATTATAATGTATGTATGTGTAATTTTGTGTTAGCTTCCTTCCTAAATGTATTCTGGCGTATTTTTGATATTGCCCAACCAAATCAGTACTAAATTTCAGAATTAAATGGTATTATATGCATATAGCCTAGAACCAAAAATAAATGCTTAGTAACTAGAGTATGTATTTTAATATATTACCCCTGAGGAGTTTACAACAGATAGAGAATTTATTATAATGCTAGTCCCAACAAAAAGCCAAATAATTATTTTATTTCCTCCTTGTTTACGGCATTTCTAAACATATAAAAGTGCTTTGACTTTTGCTAGTTCAGTTGATTTTCTTTTGAGACGTCAAGTTTGATGTTTATTAAATTTGGAGTTTAAAATGTTTCTCCTAGTGAAACATCTGACATACTGCGGATTTATGATTTATTTTGTAAAATGTTTACAAATTTGTTTAAGTTCTACATCGTAGTACTTTAGTTCCTTTAAGTAACAGTCTGTACTTTGTTTTTTATTTAAAATTCTGCCTCCTACTCAAACTGTTCTTAAAAGAATAAAAATGTGTATGAAGGACTTTATATATTTTAAACTATATTTGAAAGACTATATATGCATTTTTGAGTGTAATTTGAATACAATGTGTGGGTATAGTGTATAGTGTATGAATATTATACATGCATACACACACACACACACACACACACACACACACACACATATACTTAGATAAACTTTTAAGCAGTAAAACAGAGGAGCAATTGTAAATCTCTAAATATGTGAAAGAATATATTTAAAGCAGACTTACACTGACTTTCTCAAAGGATCCTTTCTGGAATAAAATAGGAGCCAGTAGTAACACTTACTTTCTCAGAAATTTATGCATCATCAATTTTCTATGTTTACACACACACACACACACACACACATACACACACACACACTCACACATACACACACACACACACACACACACTCATATCATCAATAACAACATGAAATATAAGAAATTAAAGATCTTAAATATTTACATTTTAAATACAACTGAGTTTGTGCTCGGAGTTGACTCAGATAACTTTTCATGGTATTTGTGCCCCTATTCCTGAACCAGTAGGTAAACTGATAGAATAGTAGTTTCAACTAACTTATTTGCAATTAGCCTTTTTGTGCAAGTGTTTTGTTTCAGCTTTATTCAGGATATTGTTGAAAGAGTCATTTTCAAGATACATTTCTTATGTTTGTTGTAGGATTAGTTATAGAAAAAGTCTACTAAACTCTGATCCACTGTCTGTCCAATGGTCAAGTACTTCACTCTTATGGTTTCCATATTGTGATCACAATGGCAAAAAAAATGTGCAAATAATCTGACTGTATGGCTTATGGTTGGTTTTGTTGTTCTAGCCCCCAATTTAAGTGTGTTAATTTTGGTTTTGCTCCAAAATACAGCATGAGTTCCATAAGATTTACTTCAGGTTTTAAATGTGAGTATACAGAAGGTTTGGTTTGATGGATTTTCTGCCTCTGCTTTGCTGGCACTCTAGTTTCCTTCTATGAAACGAAGAATAATCTGAACCTTGAAAAAGCCTGAAATTGTTTCTTGGAGATGCTGACCTACAAAGCAGCTTGAATTCAACAACTATGAAAAAGACTATTGATCAGTTGTCTTCTTCCATGGCACAGAAGTTTACATGATGTAGAATGTTGGAAATATAGATAATTTAAAGTTAACTGTATCAAATTATCCAAATAGCTCATTTCCATTGAAATGCACATTACCTAAATAGAAAATAATTCATTCAATAGAAATAAATGATTTATTAATTCTATGTATAAATAGATAAATTATACTACATATCTTAAATTAAGTTTAAATTTTTAAAAATAAACATAATGAGGCTAGATAGCTTGAGTAGAAAAGATCATTTTCCTATTAATATTAAAACAGAAATTCTTGAGTTCATTTAGAACATATACTAAATAATCTCTTAACTCTAAAATAAAAATAACAATAAAAGTTTGATTTCTATCATACCAACTGTGTGTTCTAATCTGCCTTGGAGAATTATTTCCTATCTATTCCTTCTCAATCTATATATGATTCTAAAAAATTATGATTCTATAAAACACTGAAGAATCTCACAATGAAGAGGAGTTTTTCTATGTATTTTAATTAAATTTATACTTCAGCAAAGAAGATCAATTTTAAACTTGTTTATTCTTGAATTTTCATTGCATGTCTTTTTCCAGAGTCCCGTATTTGAACTTCTTACTCCATATAAGACAGCAGCTGAAATCATGCATCTAATTTGATTTGTTATTTTGTATTGCACACCAGTGCCATCTTCTCCTTGTCTATTCCCATCATAGTCATTCTCTATCTTACCAGATGGCACCATTGTCTTTACAAGAGTAAAGCTAAAGCCCATTGAATTCTCCCCACTCCTCACTCTATCTCATTTGGACATATGCATTGTCCAAATATTCTCAAGGCTATATCGGCAATGTATCACAAATGTGATGCACTTTATCACTGCTTGTGTTTAGGTTCTCATAAACTTTTGTCAGAAATAAAACAATAGCTTTCTAAATGATCTTCATGCTACCAAGCTCTCCCTATATTAATCCATCCTCTCATTCAATCTGATTGTGTAAGTTCTGTGCTTAAAACAACAAAACCTTAAATATCTTCAAGGATAAATTAAACCTTCTTTGGTTTTATTGCTATTATTTTAAGATCCGTGACAACCTTGCCCTGACATTAATTTTTAGGGTATCTTCAAACTTTCATTTCACCCATATCTATACTCTCAAATGTTTTTACATCTTAACTTCTTAGGTGGTTATTCTGAGTGACATTAATCCTACTTTCTATTTTTAATGTTTAGTAATAAGTATTTTTAAAATAAACTCTTCATTCTAAGTAAGACAAGTGAGTTCCCACAAGAAGATTAATTAAGTATTAATACAGTTTTCTTGATGGTATACCTTACAATATAACTCAGTGAATGAATAAGTAGGTAGATGGACAAAATAATAAAATAAATTAATTACTTAATTAGGTAGCTCCTATTTTTATTTATTCCTTTATCTATGTCCCCAATTTTTTAAGACACTAAAAAAAAAATTCTTTGTTTTTTAAAATTTTTATTATAAAGATGTTTGGTACATTTCAGGGTTAGGTATATAAACATTGATCATGCAGGTACCCTTGTTGATGATGTATGACCCTCCTTCCCCTAGCAGTTTTCCTCAACTGCCAATCCCACCCCCTCCCATGGTTTCCTCCTACTGCCAATTGCTTTCTTATAGCATTGTAATTGTTCTAGATCAGCTTATGAATGAGAACCTATAGAACTCAGTTCTATGTTTCTGTGATAAATCACTGAGTATGATCTACTCCAAATCCATCCAAGTTACTAAAAAATCCATATATTTGTCCTTCATTATGGCTACATAATAATCCATTGTGTATATGACTGGATTTTTTTAATCCAGTTCAGCTTCAATGGGTAACACAATTGGTTCCATGTTTTTGCTATTGTGAATAGAGCTGCAGCAAACATACGTGTGCAGGTATCTTTTTTGTAGAATAATTTGAGTTCCTTCAGGTTTATCCCCAATAGGGGAATTGCTGGGTCATATGGAAGGTCAATTTCTAGTTCTTTCACAAATCACATTGTCCTCCAAAGAGGTTGTACTAGTCTGCATTCCCACCAGCAGTGTAGAAGCATTCCTTTTTCTCCACATCCTTACCAGCACCTGTTGTTTTTTGTTTATTAGTGATGGCCATTCTTATTGGGGTTAGGTGGTATCTCAGTGTGGTTTTGATTTGCATTTTTCTGATGATGAGTGAGGCTGAGCACTTTTTCATATGTCCATTGGCCGCCCATATATCTTCTTTTGAGAAGTGTCTATTCATATCTTTTGCCCACTTTTTAAAGGGGCTGTTTTGTTTTTGTTTTTGTTTTTTCCTTTCATTGCATTTGAGTTCCTTGTAGATCCTAGATGTTAGGCCTTTGTTGGATATACAGTTGGCAAATATTTTTTCCCATTCTGTGGGCTGTCTCCCTGCTTTCTTGATGGTTTCTTTTGCTTTGCAGAAGCTCGTTAATTTGATGAGATCCCACTTGTCAATCTTATTTCTTAAGGTATTGACCTTTAGGGTTCTGAATAGGAATTGGTTCCCAGTTCCAATTTCCATAAGGATATCTCCTGCGCTTTCTAAGAATCTTATAGTTTGAGGTTTTACGTTTAGGTCTTTGATCCATTTAGAGTTATTTTTTGTGTATGGTGATAGGTGTGTATGTTTCAATATTCTGCATGTGGTCAGTTGGTTTTCCCAGCATCATTTATTGAATAGGTTCTCCTCACCCCAGTGGTTGTTAATGGAGGCTTTGTCAAAGATGTGTTGGTTGAGGAATTGAGGCTTGCTTCTGGAATCTCTATCCTGTTCCATTGGTCTATGTGCCTGTTCTTGTACCAATACCAGGCTGTTTGATTACTGTAGCCTTATAGTAAAGTTTGAAGTCTGGAAGTGTGATACCTCCTGTTTTGTTTCTTTTGCTAAGGGTTGTTTTGGTTATTCGTGGTTATTTATGTTTCCGTATGAACTTCTGTATTGTCATTTCCAGGTCTGAGAAGAATGAGGTTGGTAACATAATGGGTATTGCATTGAATCTGTAGATTACATTTGGTAGGGTGAACATCATAACAATGTTGATTCTTCTTATCCATGAGCATGGAATATTTTTCCATTTGTTTGTGTCTTCTTGGGTTTCTTTGAGTAGTGTTTTGTAACTCTCATTGTAAAGGTCTTTCGCTTGTCTGGTTAGGAAAATGCGAAGGTATTTCATTTTTTTGTGTGTGGTGATTGTGAATGTGATTGTGCTTTTATTTGGGTCTCTATGCTTATTGTTGGTGTATAGGATTGCAACTGCCTTTTGCACATTTATTTTATACCCTGAGATTTGTCAAAGACTTTTATCAGTGCAAGCAGGTTTTTGACAGATTCTCTTAGATTTTCAAGGTATAGTATCATATTACCAGCAAAGAGGGATAACTTGACTTCCTTTTTTCCTATTTGGATACCCTTGATTTCCTTTTCTTGTCCTATTGCCTGTTCTAGGACTTCAAACTCAATATCGAACAAGAGGGATAAGAGTGGGCAGCCTTGTCTTGTTCCAGTTTTCAGGGAAAATGTTTCTAGTTTCTGTCCATTTAGTAATATGTTAGTTGTGGGTTTGTCATAGATGGTGCTTACTATTTGAGATATGTTCCTTCTATACCTAGGTGTTGAAGCATTTTTATCAAAAAGGGATGCTGAGTTTTATAAAAAACTTTTTCTACATCTAATGAGATAATGATGTGGTTCTTGTTTTTACATCTGTTGATGTATTTAATGGCATTTATGGTCTTGCAGATGTTGAACCAGCCCTGTATCCTGGGGATGAAGCCTATTTGGTCATGGTGGGTGATTTTTGAAATGTGTTTTTGGATCCAGTTTGCTGGAATCTTTTTGAGGATTGTTGCATCTATGTTCTTAAGGGATATTGGCCAGTAATTCTCTTTCTTTGTTGGATCTTTACCTGGTTTTGGTATTAGTGTAATGTTAGCTTTGTAAAATAATTTTGGGAGAATTCCATCTTTCTCAATTGCCTGAAATATTTTCAGTAGGATTGGTAACAGCTCCTCCTTGTACATTTTGTAGAATTCTGCTGGAAAGCCATCCAGTCCTGGGCTTTTTTTGGTAGGTAATTTTCGTATGACAGAGTCAATTTTCTGGGTTGTTATTGGTCTATTTAGTGTCTCAGCGTCTTCTTGTTTTAACATGGGGAGGTTGTGTAATGTCAGAAATTTCCCCCATTTCATCTAGGTTCAAGCTTTTTTCCATATAGGTGTACATAGTAATCTCTGATAATCCTTTTTATTACTTCAGTGTCAGTTGCGATTTGATCTTTAGTATTTCAGATTGTGTTTATTTGGGCTTTTTCTCTCTTTTTCTTGGTGATTCTGGCTAGAGGTCCATCAATCTTATTAATTCTTTCAAAGAACCAGCTGTTTGTTTTGTTGATGTTTTCTATGGTATTTTTGTCTTCTATGTCCTATATTTGGGCTCTAATTTTTGTGATTTGGATTCTTCTTCTTGTGATTTGGGGTTTTGGTGGTCTTCTCTTTCTAGCTCCCTTAGGTGAATTGTTAGACTCTTCACTAGTGATCTTTTCATTTTATTGATGTGTGCACTTAGAGATATAAATTCCCCTCTTAAAACTGATTTCATGGCATCCCAGAGGTTTTGGTAAGAAGTTTCTTCATTTTCGTTTGTTTCCAGGAATCTTTCAATTTCTTCTTTGATTTCAGTGTTGACCCAGTCATTTTTCAGCATCATGCTGTTTAGTGTCCATGTCTTTGTGGGCTTAGGGAAAATATTGTTGGCTTTGATTTTATTTTTATTTCACTGTGATCTGAGAATATGCATGACAAGATTTCAACCTTATGGAATTTGTTTATGCTTGATTTAAGACCAAGGATGTGATCAATCATGGAGTACATTCCACGTTGCGATGAGTAGAATGTGTATTCTGTGGTTGCTGGGTGGAGTATTCTGTAGGTATCCACAAAGTCCATTTGGTCAAGTGTCAAGTTTAGGTTCTGTATCTCCTTGGTTTGTTTGTTTGTTTGTTTGTTTGTTTGCCTTGATGCTCTTTCTAGGGCTGTCGGTGGGGTATTTAAGTATTTAAGTTCGCTGCTATAATAGTGCTAGAGTCATATCATTTTTTAGTTTATTTAGTAGTTGTTTTATAAATGCTGGTGCTCCTGTGTTGGGTGTATATATTTTAGGATGGATATTTCTTGTTGATGGATTGAACTTTTTATCATTATATAGTGTCTGTTGTATCTTTTTAAATTTTTTATAGCTTAAAGGTTGCTTTGTCTGATATTAAGATTATAACTTCTGCCCTCTTTTGTGATCCATTTGCCTGGAAGCTCATTTTCCATCCTGAAACTTTGAGTCTGTGTGTGTCCTTTGTAGTGAAATGAGTCTCCTGGATACAGCAGATAATGAGGTCATAGTTTCTTATCCAGTGCACCATTCTGAGTCTTTTCAGTGGTGCATTTAGTCCATTGACATTCAGGCTAATTATTGAAATATGGGAGTTTATCCATGTCATGAGGTTCTTATAGAGTTGTTGTTGTTCCTGTTTATTTATTGTCTTTCCTTTGGTTTGGGGGTTGATTCATGTGTGTTTTCCATCTTTCCCTGTACTCTTGTGAGGAGCATTGCCATTCCTTTCTCCTCTTCTTCTGTGTTAAATATTTTCTTAAGTGTTTCTTGTAGAGGTGGTCTGGAGGCAGCATAAGTTCTTAGGAATTGGATGTTTGGGAAAGATTTTAATTCTCCCTCACTGAAGTAGCTTAGCTTTGCTGGGTATGTTATTCTTGGTTGAAATTGTTTATCTTCGTGAACTTTGAAGATTGGGCTCCAAGCTCTCCTAGCCTGAAGGGTTTCTGTAGATTAATCTGCTGCTATTCTTATTGGTGTTCCCTGATAGGTAGTCTGACCTTTTTCTCTTGTTGTCTTTAGGATTGTTTCTTTTATACCTACTTTGTTTAGGTGAATTATTATGTGTCTGGGAGTTGGTCTTCTTATTTGTTGTCTTGCAGGGGTTCTCTGAATCTCTTGTGCTTAAATTTTTGCATCACTGATGAGATGAGGGAAGTTTTCTTGAATAATTTCATGGCATGTTTGTTCCAGTGTGGTCTCTGTCTCTCCTTCTGCCTCAGGAAGTTCAATTACTCTTAGGTTCAGTCTCTTGAAGTAACTGTTCTTCTCTTGAAGGTTTTTTTCTGTCTCATTAAGCTTCTTTTCTATGTTTTTCACCATTTGGGTTAGTTCTGTATTTTGGTCTTCAAGCTCTGAGATTCTTTCTTCTGCTTTTCTAATTCTGCTTTCCATGCTTATTAATTTGTTATTTATTTCAATCACAGTATTCTTTACTGCTGTTATTTTAGTTATCAGCTCCTTCCTATTTTCCTCTTGTCTCTCCTCAATTTTTTTTATCCTTTCTATTAATGTCTTGTTGTCTGGGTTTGCTGCAGGTGACCAGTCATTCTGTGGGTTCTTTATTGTTTGTGGTCCAAAGTCTGTTTTCTCAGTGTCTGACCTCCCAGGGGTCTGTGTGAGACCTATATTCTTCTTTTGGTTTTTCTTCATTTGTGTGGATTTTCCTCCTCACGTTCCCCCCCCATCTTCTTTAATTCTGTTATTCAGGGGTGGAGAGGTTGCTTTTACTTCTGTTTCTTCAATCTCCTATTCTTACTTACGTATATCCTCTGGCTCTGTTCAATTTTGGAGCTGGACTGTAGGTTGGGGGCAATCCTTTTCACAGTTTCGAGACTTAATTGAGGGAGAGATGTGATTCAAAATCTATCTGCAGATTCCAGTACCTACTGACAGGTGTATAGATAATTTTGAACCCACTTTCCACTGCCTTGCAACCTGTCTATGCAGTGGGGTTATATGTTTACTCCCTGAATGCAGAATGAGGTTAAAAAATAAGGGAAAAGAATGGGGCAGGGAGTGAGGGGACGAGGGAGGTAGAGAGAGACAGGAGTAAGAGGGAAAACAGACCAACTAACAAATGAAAGGGAACACAGAGACATACGAGTAAAAACAATAACAAATAAACCAACAAACACACAAAAAAACTAAAACATACATTCATACAAACATACAAGCTAAACAACCTCCTTATTGGTGTGCTATTCTGCTATACAAAGATGGGGTCTAAAGAGAAAAAATAAATAAAATAGAATAGGATAAAGTCAGTAAACTAACAGAACCAAAGCAAGTATGAAAACATTATTGATAACAGTGAAGAAGAGAGGGAAAACAAGACGGGTAAGACAAACAGACAAAGAATAAAAAATAAATAAAAAGGGGAACCAAGTGCATTCTGATACTTTTCCTTTAAGTCCAATGTCCTTTCAGCTCTGATTTCTACCTCTCTTTGCAGGCTGGTAGATTTGTTCTCAGTTAGGGTCACTTGCTCTTGGCCTGCTGTGGAGGGTGGTTCAGATCTGGACAGCCTGCCAAATCTGCCACTCAGATCTGGCCTGTGTCTCTTTAGCATGGGGGAGGAGCTTCCCCATTTTGATGTTGTTACCTTGGATCCCAAGCTGCTGGGAGGTGGGCCGAGCTGGTGGAAGCTGATCTCTTTTTCCACTGTAGCTGGAGACTGCCAAGCGATGCTGGGCAGAAGTTGAAGGCTGCCCAGAGTTGGGGGGGGAAGGAAGGAGGCAACAGTAGTAGCAGTGGCAGCCACTGCTTCATGGTGCATAGGAGGAGCTCCACAAGCCTGGTTCTGGGTGAGGGGTGGGACATGGCAGTGGCAGCAGCAGTGGCAGTGGCAGTTTCAGCAATGCAGTGCTTGGGTGGAGGCCTCACCATCCCAGAGCCATGGGTTGCCTCAGACAGGGGTAGGGTGGTAGTGGTGGTGGCTGGGGCAGCATCTGAGCAGCATGTGAATAACAGGCTGCCAACAATGGGATTTGCAGCCCCCAGGGGAGAGTGAGAGTCTTTATGCATGTTCTCTTTTACAGAGGGTCTCACGGACCAAACTGCCCCATTGCTATCTTGCTGGAAGTCCGAATCCAACATTTTTGTTTTATTATTCATCATCATTATTTCTTTTTCACCTAGAAGTTTTGTTACAAATTTTATTTTCCATATATAATGGTTGCAAGACACAAAAAATGAATGAATTTTTTAAATTAACAAGTTCAAATTACATACATTGATTATGTTTATATTTATGGTGTATATATTTATGATTTTGGATATATGCATTCATTGTGAAATGGGTACATCAATCTAATTAACATATGCATTACCTCACACATCTTTTGTTGTGAAATAACTACTTAAAATATCTCATAATAATTTTCAAGTGTACGATATATTGCTATAAACTATGATGATGTACCATTGATCTCTTGAATTAATTCCTTCTGTTTAAACATATCCTGCTACCAATATCACCCTTAAACCCTCCTCTCCCAGCATTGGGTAACCAAAATTCTACTCTGCTCCTATGAGTAGTGAACTAATTTTTTTTTTTTTGAGTTGGTGTCTCACTCTGCCACCCAGACTGGAGTGCAATGACCGCTCCCGGCCACCGCAGCCTCGACCTGCTGGGCTCCAGTGATCCTTCCACCTCAGCCTTCCAAGTAGCCAGAATTACAGGCATGCGCTACCATGCCCAGCTGATTTTTTGATTTTTGTAGAGATGAGGTCTCACTGCCCAGGCGGGTCTCGAACCTGCGGGCTCAGGCAATTCACTCACCTCAGCCTCCCAAAGGCGTGGGATTACAGGCTGAGCCACCAAGCCCGGCTCAACTAATTTTTATAATAAGATGTTCTTTTAAATTGTGTATAGTATTATGTTTGTATTTATAAATGTATAACCAAAAAGTCTATATTCCTTAAATACATGTCAGATATATATTACTTAAATATATATGTTCAATTATACATATCAAACATAGGTATGTATGACTGAACAATATTAATTATCTCACATCAATTTATAGTAAGGTAAACATGTAAAATAGTATGTAGAAATTGACATTTATTAAAAATTTTGAAGCTAATAAATTTATTTGATGAGTACTCTTGTTTCTATTTTTAACAATGACATCTGTCATTTTCTTATTAGCGTCAGTAGTTTAAAACAATATTTAAGATTTGAAATTATCTTAGTGATATTCTGTGTAGTTTAAATCAATAAATTTAGATTTTCTTACTAAAGAAGAATAAATTAGAATGTGTTGGTCTATCTTTAGGCAATCACTTAATTTATTTTCAAGTTTATACTACTGGAAATTATACACTTGAAAAATTATACATTGCATGTATTGCTTGTTTTTGTTTTTGTTTATTCATAAAGACTCTGCTTCTAGCTATACATTTAAAAAATTCTGCCAGATCACAATGAATCCTGAAATTATTTCATGGCAAACTTTAAAATCAGATGGAAACTCTCGCTTAAAATACATTTTTCCTATCTATCAAAGGCCAGCTTCTCTGACATGTATAAAAGCAGATTTAGATATAGAAACCTGTAGATGTGAGAACATGTGGTATTCAGTTCTTTGTTTCCATGATTGTTCACTTAGTATGATGGTCTCCAATTGCATCCAAGTTGCTGTGAAGATGATGATTTTGTTCTTCTGCATGGCTGCATACACTAGTCACATTAGCACAAGGGTGGAATCAGAAATCACTGGACACTGCTAGGGGAGGGAGCGAGGGAAAGAGGAGAACAGGAAGGGGACATGTGACAACACAATGGGTACCTGGTCCACTGCCAGGAGAGTGAGGGTCACCTAGAAGCCCAAACTTTATCTGCATGCAACCTACTTACATAATAAATCTTTACTTGTACCCCACAATTGCATAATAAAAATAAATTAGAAAAAAGAAAATAATAAAACTATAAAAATATCTTTTATTTTTGCCATTGTAACAACGAGTAATAAAAACAAAACAAAATAAGATTTTCACTGGCTACCATTGTCAGGGAACAGCTTGGGATTCCCTACATATAAATAAAGATCTTTTCATTTGTAGAGAAAAAGCCCCTTTTGCAGAAATGTGTGTGGTCTAATGATTGTGACTTTAGGAAAGACTTCTGAGTAGATTTAATAGACTTCGCTGATTAAAAAAAAAAATTCTGTATATGTGATTGCTAGTTACTAGTTGTGACTTCGTTCCTTGGAACTGCATTTTCTACAAAGCATCCATTGATCTCCATAAGACTTAGCCTTCGTATTACCAGTCTTCTTGACTTATAGCCACATGCATTCCTGAAGATTTGATCTTGGTAATGACACCACATGAAATCTTCGGACACCTGTTATGCGAGAAGATAAAACAAACATTCACCACATGTACCAAATATTCAATTATTGTTGATCATACACAGGAAGTGCTTTTAAATTAGCGAGGTTGAAATTATGTAATCATAAGAGAACATAATTAAGGGAAAAACATAAATATTAGTACCATCCCCTCAGAACCTATGGCCATGATACAGTAATGACCATAATTTAAGAAAGTATTAATTCTATAGATTTTCTCCTCTTAAAATAGCCATCATATGTCAATTAAGTTCCATGATATGACTAAGTGGTTATATTTACTGTGATGCTATTTCAAAGGAAACAAATTCACAGAAGTAATTTTATTAGGATTGATTAATACATAATTTTAACATTATTTCAGAAAATGTAAAATAGTATCATAATGGATTTTAAGCATGCAAAAGAAAAAGTTCTAGACCAGGAAAACGGTAACCTGGGAGAAAGAGGTCTGGGTTCTAGGTCCTGATTGCTCACCATGTGACTTTGTATACATCCTTTGCACTCCAGGTTTCTGACCTGAAAAGTGAGAATAAGAATACCTTTTCTGTATATTTCAAAACTTGGCTGAAATTGTCAAATTAGATAATATCTTTGATGGTTTTAAAATGTGATGTGACTTGACAAACATGAAAAATACTACTAAAAGTTAAAGAAATATTCAATGTTGAGATATATAGTATATTTAGGCTAAGACAACAATTAAAAAAAATGTGACATCACTGCGTAACCAGTATAGGTGGCTAGGCAATGAAGATGTCAGGCACTGTGAACATCACTTAATTATCACATCATTTAATCTTTACAATTCTCTGATATTAGTAGTTTCATCAAGCTCTCTGATCCTTAGTTTTCTAAATTAAAGAATGCAAGTAAGTCTATCTGGGATCAACACTGAGTTCCTTATGTCAATCATTTCTTACAAAATTGTCAACATTTATTATACACAGGATAAGATGGAAATTCAGATCATTCTTACATACCAAGGAATCAGAAGTCTGATAGTGGAGGCAAACCATGCAAATGACTTTAATAAAAGGTAGTATATATATATACATTATATATATACTTTAATAAAAGGTAGTATATATATATATACATAATGTATATATATATATACATAATATATATAATGCGTTCCCAAAGTGTGTGGTAAGCAAATTTTAGAGCAAGGTGAAATCATGTGCATAATTAGCAGATAAGTGAGAGTATAGTTAGTTGTTTTATCTTGTTTTAGATATTCAATTTCAGTAATGGTATACAGGAGATAATAGAACATGGAAATAATAGCACCTTAGACACTTTTGTAAGTGAAAATGTGCCCTATAAATAATGATATTGCCTGGCATGGAGGTTCATGCCTGTAATCCCAGTGTTTTTCGAGGCCAAGATGGGAGGGTCGCTTAAGCCCAGGAGTTTGAGACCTAGTCTCTACAAAAAATATAAAAATTAATCAGGCATGATGCACATACCTGTAGTTCCAGTTACTCGGGAGGCTGAGGAAAGAGAATCGCCTGAAACTAGGAGGTTCGGACTGCGGTGAGCTGTGAGTCTGTCATTGCACTCCAGCTTCCAGCCTGGGTAACAGAGTGAGAGACCCTGACTCAAAGATAAATTAATTAATTAATGATATTGGAGCAACAGGCTGAAACAGGACTGTTCAGGAAAACTAGGATGGAGAGGCACTAAAATAAGTAGACCTTTTTCATTCTTTCTTTTTTTTCCTAAGGAAAATAAAATATTAAAACTTTTTACTCATTGTTAAGGAAATAACATACCCTTAGGTATAAATATATTTTACATTGCAAAGGTATGAATTGTTTCCATTGTAAATGTTACCTCATGCAAACATACCTCATAAAGAAATGTTCAACCTGCACAGTAGTAATTGCTTTCTGTACATTGCCAATTTTAAAAAATTAGACAGCTGTAAAATATGTGGCTTTTACATTGGATTTAATCTTATTGAACTAGTAAACACTTTATTATTCAATTATGTCTAAAATGAGACTTTGTCACCTGTTCATTTTAATGTTTATATCAATGGCTAGTATATCTACTTAGAGTCCAATTTCAAGTGTGGGTGCAAGTAATTTTTTCAATTAACTCCTTCAATATATTGATATTCTCATAGTCACAACGATAGAAGGACCTTGATAGTTATGGGACTTTGACATTGAATATGGGTAACTTCCTTCCTTCTTTCCTACCTTCCTTCCCTCACCCCCAAGAAATACATTACTTATCATGAAACAAGTTAGATAATTTCAGCACTATAGTGCTTTTTTTAAGTTATTGCAAAAACCTAATCTAACCATAAATACATTTCTTGAAAATAATTCTGTTAGTATCTCCCGTGCTTTGTTTCCTGATTCACAACTTGTTTAGTGATATAGTCATTCAAGATTTGGAGCTCAATCTTTGCCAGACACAGGTTATCTCCTTGAACCAACCTTCAGTTTGTGATTAACCAGTTAATGGTCTATCCTTGCATTTACTTTCTATCTGAAGATTTTATTATAGCCTGTTCATTTCCCTTATATGAATAATGCCATATGGGTAAAATCCATTCCCTTGCTCTGTTAGAATTCTCCTACTTTTAGAAGCAGAACGAGTCTAGGCTGATGGAAGATGTTTGACTACAGTAGTATTTAAAGACAGTAAGAGACATTGAACTAGAGTCTGTGATATATGACAATATGCAAATACTTTAATTTTTACTTATTGGCTTTATCTCAATGTTCTCATATTATTTACATGTTAATAGGAGTTTTTTGTTTGTTTGTTTGTTTGTTTGAGTTGGAGTCTCACTCTGTAGCCCAGACTGGAGTGCAGTGGCCACTCCCGGCCACCGCAGCCTCGACCTGCTGGGCTCCAGCGATCCTTCCGCCTCAGCCTTCCAAGTAACCAGAATTACAGGCGCGCGCTACCACGCCCGGCTAATTTTTTTATTTATTGTAGAGATGAGGTCTCGCCTGCCCAGGCAGATCTCGAACCCGCAGGCTCAGGCAATCCAGTCACCTCAGCCTCCCAAAGGCGCGGGATTACAGGCTGAGCCACCGAGCCCGGCTTAAGAGGAGTTTTTAAACGTGTATTTTAAATTATTCAGCAGATAAAAACTGAAACCACAACAGATTTCTAACACAAAGAATCACCTTATTAAACATTCTGTTGATTACAAGAATTACCTACTGCTAAGGACATTGAAGTAAATATCATTTTGGGCCTATAAACTGTGATCTCATCTATAAAACTTATTTTGCATTAAATAATTTTGCTCAATTGGTAATTAAACTTAATAGGTTGTTCTCAGATATGTCTCAGAGGCCTAACTATGTTAGAAATTTGTCAAATACTCCTTAAATCTTATTTCACCCAATACGGTCAGTTTTGCAGTTAATTTGTTAAATGCATTAAATTGTCCCAGGAAATTAGGCAAACAATATTTATAAACTATGCATGATTTATTAATCCTGTTATAAATTGTGAAACATCACATTATTATTAGTACTAGGGAGCAATTACATTGAAAGGGCAAAGAATAAACTTGAAAAAAGTGTTCATATTTTTAAAAATTTTATTTCAGCTGTGAATGCACATCTGGATGGACTGGAAAAAACTGCAGCGAAGAAATAAATGAATGTGACTCAGATCCATGCATGAATGGAGCTCTTTGTCATGAATCTACCATCCCTGGGCAATTCGTATGCCTGTGCCCACCCTTTTACACTGGAAAATTTTGCCATCAGCACTGTAACCCCTGTGACCTACTCAATAATCCTTGCAGAAACAACTCAACATGCTTGACCTGGGTAGATGGAAGTCATTATTGTATTTGTAGAGAAGGTAAGAGCTTGCATGGGTTTTACTGGTTTTAAATCAGTTCATTAGTTGATTTATTTGTTATGCCTGTGGACTGATGGCTCCTTAAGAATGGTTGAGAAAAAGCCCTACGTACATTTGGGAAGAAGCATCTGACTCCAGATTCAGGTCTAAAAACATATTGGAGAAATACACCTACAGGATTAGCATGCATAGCACAGGGAGCGGAAGAGTAAATGGTGAAGCTTTGTGTATTTTTTCACCTTGAAATTTTTTATTTTAAAATTGTAGGGTACTATTCAGAGTTAGCTATATAAATATTCATTGTGCAGGTACCCTTGTTGATGAGGTGTGCCCCCTCTCCCCCAGGCAGATTCCCACTACCGCCAATACCACCTCCCAGCCCTTCTCACCCCACCCCCCCTCCGCCCCCAGTTTCCCACTGCCAATCCTTTTCTTATAGTATTATGATAGTTGTTCAAGGTCCACTTATGAGTGAGAACATGTGATACTCAGTTCTTTGTTTCTGTGAAAGATCTTTGTGCATTGTTTTGGTGGTTTTTGTGTGTGTGTTTTTTTTTGAGTTGGAGTCTCACTCTGTCGCCCAGTCTAGAGTACAGTGGCATGCTCCCAGCCACCGCATCCTCCACCTGCTGGGCTCCAGCGATCTGCCTCAGTCTTTCAAGTAGCCAGAACTACAGGTGCGCGCTACCACGCCTAGCTATTTTTTTATTTATTGTAGAGACGAGGTCTCGCTGGGGTGCCCGGGTGGGTCTCCAACCCACGGGCTCAGGCAAGTCACTCGCCTAGGCCTCCCAAAGTGCTGGGATTACAGGCTGAGGTACCAAGCCCGGCCTTTTGTTTGGTTTTGTTTTTTCTTTCAGAACTTGTCAGTCCTCCTTTGGTAACACATTTTCTCCTTCCTGAAGAACTTTGTCCATGCAGTGTTTTTGACAATAGCAGGTAGTTAAAAAGATAGGCAAGGGTACAATTTAGGATAATCAAATGCTTGACTGTAACTTTTCTTCTGTAGCTATCAGAAATATTACTTGTTTCTGTTTAGCTTGTGGAATTCCTGTCATATGACTCTAGTAGCTGCTCTGTTCCATAGGAGAGAGCCCTTGCAAGAGAGAATGGGGAGATCAGCAAATTTTGTTGGAGCCCCTGAATCCAGTCATATGTGAAGCCAGGGCACACTGGCTCTGAGTCACATCAGCCAATGACTTCACCTATTATCATTAGATTTTCTTTATTGGGGTATCTTCAGATGTAATTGAAGGAAGCCTGATGAATGCACAGGTGGTTTGGGTCCACTGTCACTGTTCATGTACTCCTTGTGATTCAAGAACAATTACCATCTTCATTAGAAATGCTTCTTTTATAAAATCAGCATATGGCAGGTGTTTGGTTTAACTGAAATATTTCATAACCACAATGTAAAAACCACATTGTGTTTAGAAGTCTTTTATTGCAATTTTCCAATAGTCACTTATGGATTCATGTCTTCTTCCCTGTCACTTGCCCTTAAGGAGTCCCTTAAAAATAAGCACAATACTCATTTACTCTTCTGTTCAAAATGGCCCGTTTAGACAACAGTATTTAGCTACATATCACTTTAAAGTTATTTCTACTTGTTTTTATAAACCCTTTTAATGTCATTAAGATATAGGTAATCTATTTTAAGTATATTGAAGAAAATCCTTGTACCTGTGTACACGACAGAAATTTCTGGTCTTTCTTAGGGATTGGAACTAGAAACTAGAAAACCATCAACTGTTTTTGCAAAGGTGACATCATCGATTTCATAGGGCATATAGAAGAATATTTTTAGGAACAAGGCAGAAACAGCAAGATACAAAACAAAAATATGAGGGGAGTATTTGATGCTCAGAAAGTCTCAGTAACTATGAAGTACATAATTCAAATAAACAAATAATTTTTCTTTTAACAAAGTTCAAAGGTAAGATTTTTTGAAAATTATTCAACGTTAGTGGAAGAGCTAATTTTTCGGTAGGATTATTTTATTGCATTGTTCTTAATTCTTTTCTCAAAGTACAAGTATTAGATATTTATTGAGAGGGCAACAGTATATTTATTCACTTTACATAAACTTCTATTTTCATCAGAAATAATTTTCCACCAGGTTGGGTGTTTTTTCCAAATCTTAATATTTTTGTTAATTTATTTCCTATTTATACATGCATTTGATAAATATATATGATCTAATGGCTTTTCTTCCTGTTGTGGGGTAAGGGGAAAATAATATCAGAAATATTATTAAAGCCTCTCATCACATACTAAACTAGTAATAATATTCGCTATCCCTGTGAGCATCCATAAAGATGACATAGAGAGAATGCAGATTTCACTGTTATAAATAACTAATTTTTTCGCCTCAGAATTGTGTCATTTTACTTAAGGCCTCCAGAAAAATATGACAGAGCAAATCAGTGCTTTGGATAGAGTGGCAAGTGGGTCCTGGGACTCCTTCCTGTATTTATCTTTTTCTAATTGTGATTTTGTACAAAAGATATTTGAAGCACACAGCAGTGTAACTAATTGCATATATGTACATATCTTTTCATTGCTAAACTTGCTAAACCTGAGTAATTGTAGGAGTAACTTTCTATAAATCAGTCCTAACCTCTGTAAAAAAAAATGTTTATTTAATATTACCTTAGTAGTAATATTACTAAGGTAAGTAATGCTACTATACTTGTAGCAGATCAAAAACTACAGGATGTAACATTGCTTTAAAAAACTACTCATAAATTTAAAAAGAGGTTTAGTATTCCTTAGCCCTGGTCACATTAATAGCTTTTATTTAAAATAGGGTCTATTTAAAGCCAATATACCCCTTTTTAATGAAAATATTAGATCAAATTCAATTTTAACAAGTACCAACATTTAAAACTGCAAAGCATTTCGATACTTAACATCTTCTACAGACTTAGAAAATGAAAGCTCCTCTCTTTGCAAGTTATTGGTGTTTGTCAATTGACTAGAATATAACTGGTCACAAGAAAATAAGTTGAAGACTTAAGGTCTGAAAGTTCAGTACATGTATTTCTGAATTTCTGTTCACAGTTTTTAGTCAGTCTATAGGGCCCCTCACTATATAAAAATGAGTATAGATAAAATTCCAGAGTCAGAGTAATAATGTGACTACACGTTAGACAACTAAATCATAAGTGGCATTCCAATTTACTCTGAAGGATCAACAGGTAAACTACTTTGATTAACATGACTAAAACTTATAGAGAAAGGCATCTACTCCTCTTTAGAGCAGTGAGAGCTACTTCAAAGCTATAGGTATAGAAGAGGACCATATCTACTGTGATCATGTTTTGTAAGACAAAGTAAGAGCAATGCTTTCGTCTTCTTATAGAACTGAGGTAGGTTAATCTGACTTCTATTGAACATTTTCTGCTGAAAAATAGGTAGGCAAAGTAGCATATGGCAATAATGATTTAATATAGGCTAATTTTATAAATTATTAGTTCAGAGCAATTTCTGTGATTAAAAAATTAGTGCTTTAATAAATAGAAAAATAGCACACAAGAAGGGAAATTTTTTTGAAATTACTATCAAAAAAGCAGGTATATTTCTGACACTTCAACAGAGTTAGTTTTGGTTATTTATTGGGCAACCAAGTTACATGCTTAAAAATTTATTTTATAGTAAACATTTTTTTTTTGCCTTTATAAATCGTACTCTTACACAATACACATCAATCTGGGCACTGTGTGTTGGTAGTGTTCTAGAAATCTAAAAATTGTGCTCTTTATTAACTAATTCAACAAACATATATTGATCCCCTATGATGTGTCAAGTCTTGTGATAAGTCTGGAGAAATTAAACATGCTGAAGACATGCCCTCAAGGAATTTAAAGTTTAAAGGAGAGACACACAAGTTAAGTAACCATTAAAGTGCAGTGCAGTAAGAGCTTTCACATTTCTGGTAGAGATGCACACAAGGAGTGGGGAGTTGTAGGCACATGCACTGCTCTTTTGTCAAGTGTGACAACTCTCAGTTATGTTCCACACGATTTCTAAGAGTCTCCAGCATGTGGAGCCTCAGTTGCCCGCAACAATAATGGACTCACTGAACAAGTCCCTTCTCTGTGTTATTTTCTACTCCCTTGCAATAATTCCTGGGTCGTATTGAAAATAAATGACTGGTGAGCAAATTGTTATCTCAGATTCTTCTTTTAGAAGAGCCCAGGCTAAAACTTACAGTAAATCTAATCCCTATGGAAATCATGATTTATGCAAGTCTAGGCATGTGACTGGCATATTGGCATTCAGTTTTTCTTCTGAGAGAAGAGGCTTTCTCTTTCAGCCAGTTTTGGCAGAGTTTACTGCCAATTGGTGCAGTCAGTCACCATGTTCTTTATACCTGGAAATTATCTGTATGCAGTAGGAGAGAAGTATTTGGGAAAAGGAGTCCAGATGGCTCTTATATCAATACTAGTAGTTCTTTCTTCAGTTCTTCTAATGGCCTGACATTCTTCTCAACTAGGCTACCACTAAATCCCATTTCTTGACAGTTAGTGTTTCTATTTCTGTTGTATATGGCCAAAAGAATAATTGCTAATACATATCATGAAGGAAGTGAGCTAATTAAGTGGGAGAAGTTGAATAAACTGGGTTCAGTTCAAGCTGGTAGAAATCGAACATTAAAAACACATCGGAATTAAGGAGGCAAAGATGACTTTGGATAAAATGCATGTGAAAGTGTGTGTTTATAGCACAGAGTAGAATTACCATATTAGCATGTGTGTGCACAGTTGAGATATAAAATCATTTCGTTCTTGAAACATATTTGTTTTCTAATGCTCTCTTTATAAAGGATTCCTTTTCTTTCCACTTTGAATTACATGTTTATAGGCAGAATATCACCCTATCAAATACTTTTCCTTTAATGTAAAGAGCTTAATTTTCAAATAAGTTACTTTATCCACATGACACCAAGGTGAAAGGAATAACAGTTTCTTTGAATGACATGATTAAAATGTGGCAAATATGCCTTGCAAAGTACTGTAGTGAAAACATAATCAGACCATTTACATGTGCCACTGATTTACAATTGGGATCCCAAGCTTGATGGATTTGTCGTATGAAAAGGGACAAGTAATTGCATTTAAATGTGTCTATTACTCCAGTATGTATACTATCATTATGGAAATGCCACATTACCTAAGGTATCTAATTACAAGCACAAATAAATGTGTCATTGACAAAATAGTTTGTCTAAATTAGAAAATACTTCTTTTGACAATTACAAACAAGTGCCTATGTAGTAGTTCATGTCTATTGTGTAAAATAACTGTGGGAATTTAAATTTAGAAAATTTCTTTAGAGAAAAATACTTACAATTAAAGCTAAAACATGTTAAATATTTATTACAGTTAAAATATTAGTTTTTCTATTTCTTTTGTTAAAGGTTCACTTTAAAAATATATGCTTAAAAACTGTATTAAGGGCTATGTAAAATATTAGTTCGATATGTTTGTATTTCATGGTTTTTAAAATTAAATCTGTAGCTATTTCTAATGTTAGTTATTTCTTTCAGAAAATATTACCATGTGTATAAAATGTTTTGAAATAGAACAACAATTTAAAAAATTCTAACTGCCAAAAGAGAATTCTGAGGTGCTATATTCTGTTTTTATAAAGTTTTAAAATCCAGAGAAATTAGATAGCTTAACTAAGAGGAAACAGAAATAATGCATTTAATATTTTTGAAAATAATTTATTTTTAATATTTCTAGTTTTTTGTTTTAGAATATATGATTGCAATTACCTTTTTTGAATACATATTATGGAATACACTAGTTTGGGGGGATTTTTTTTTTCCTGTTTATTTTCATTTTAAATTATTTCTTTTTTTTTTTTAAATTGGATTCTCACTGTCTTCCAGACTGGAGACACTGGAGTGCAGTAGTACGCTCACGACCCTCAAAGCCTTGAACTTCTGGGTTCAGGATATCCTTCCATCTCAGACTTCCAAGCAGCTGGAACCCCAGATGTGCACCACTATACCTGGCTAATTGGTTTATTTATTGTAGAGACAAGGTCTCAACAAGTTACCCAGACTGGTCTCGAACTCCTGGGCTCAGGCCAATCCTTTTCCCTCAGGTTCCCAAGGTGCTGGGATTACATGCATGAGCCACTGCTCCCCGCAAAATACATAAATGTGATTTTTTGTTGTTTTTGTTGAGTCGAAGTCTCACTCTGTAGCCCAGAATGGAGTGCAGTGGCATGCTCACGGCCACTGCAGCCTTGACCTGCTGGGCTCAGGCCATCCTTCCACCTCAACCTTCCAAGTAGCTGGAACTACAGGCATGTACTACCAGACTGGGCTAATTTTAAAAATTTATTTATTGTAGAGATAAAGTCTCGCCATGTTGCCCAGGCTGGTCTCTAATTCCTAGGCTCTGACCAATTATCTTCCCTCAGACTCCCAAAGTACTGGGATTACAGACATGAGCCACCGTGACCAGGCTGTTACTTTCATTTTGAATTATTTCAAATGATATCACTTCTAGAGTGGAAGTTGTTAAAGTCTAGTCCTGCCACTTAAAAAGTTTCTGTTAATGTACTCTATTTCATACAATATCTTCTAGACAATAAGTACGAAAAGGCTGAATATGTTAGGAATGAGAAAATATTAAATTACTTGAAAAATGATATCTGTAGTTTACATTGCTTTAGATCTTGGATTTGAGCAGTAGACTTAGAAACTAATTTTTTATGTTTTGGGCGAGTGAGTGTGGGAGTATAAAAATAATATCCATTACAACTATTCACATGTATTTGCCATAGCAATATAAAGATAAAACAGAATAAGAAAAGGATCAAGAGAACATCCATTGCGGATGCTTCACCATTTACATGTAAATAACCTTGCTGCAATTAACAAAGTAGAGTCAGTTGAATAGTTCAGGATAGAAATAAATAACAGTGGAATAACATAAAATAAATTCACTGGGCTTTCAGTTTGGGCAGTGTTTTAGCAACAACTGCATATATTCAAAACAAGTGCCCTTTACATAAATGAATATCAAGTTATAACACCAATTATAATAGAACAGTAGTTTGGGGGCAACTGTACAGTTATTCCTTGCCTAAAGTTGGGGATACATTCTGAGAAATGTGTCATTAGGTGATTTTGTTGTTGTGTGAACATAGGGTGTACTTACACAAACTTACATAGGATAGCCTACTCCATTAAATAGCTCCTTTATAATTTTATGGAACCTTTGTTATAAATGCAATCTGTCACTGACTGAAATGTTTTTATATAGCACATGACTGAATACACATTTTACTCTCTTAAAATCTCGAAAACAAGGTTTCTCAGCAAAGCCTTGGTTTATTTTAAATGCAATTCACATCTACTTTCCTTTTTTCCCCCTCAATGTCTACTGCATTTCAACAATCTCATTTCCTCAGCATGTGTTGCTAGTTGGTAAGAAAGCTCCATCTCAGAAATGTCAAACTTAATGAATAAGGCAAAATCACGGGAAACAAGGTTATCCTGTGAACTGTCCGAGCTCACAGATCCTGAGTGTTCTGATGCATCAGGCCCACTGAAATCATCAAGGCTCACTCGCATTTTTTACCCAGTCGGTGTCCTTGAGTTCTAGTGCCTCAAAAGAACATTTCTAAGAAACATCTTAGTGTCAAAATGTCTGCCTCCCAGAGAAAACTAGTCACACTAAGAGTAGGAGTAGTGAAATACACTCAGTTCCTAAATCTGTAACTTGTAAAAAATCTAACTGCAATCAATTATTTAAAGAAATGGACATCTTTTAAAAATAGGAGCTAAGGTGTTCATAACCGTACTATGACATTTACAACTTAAATATATAAAAACAACAATGGTGATTTTAGAATGATGAAATCTGTTGAAGTTATTACAGCTTGCTCACCTAAAATAGGGAGAGCCATGTAAGCTGGGAAATAAATCATTTCATTTTTGTTTTTAATGCTGAGGATGCAATATCTAGCATGTGAATGAATTACAGAAATGTAACCTCAGAGATTCACTTGTAGGCCTGAGAATTGCGCGATAAAATATAAGGCAAATTAAAAATATCACTTGTCCTGAAGACTACCTGGTTTCCTAGTTATATAAGCACTTATGCCTTCCATATAATTAGTTTCATAGAATATCTTTATTCCATTGTTTGCATTTTAACCTATCTTTGTTACTGCATTTTAATTAATTTCTTGTAGGTATCATGTAATTGCTTCTGTTATTTAATCCCTCTGCCTTTTAAGTAGTGTTTTTATAAAAAATTTAATGTAATTACTGATATTTGAGTCCTTAAGTAATCCATCTTGCTGTTTGTTTTCTATTTGTTGTATTTGTACTTTGTTTATTTTTCACTTTCTGTTTTTTATTAAGTTTTAGGTTTTTTTATATCAGATACTACTACTAAAGAGATAGTCCGATTGTATAAGATGTAATACCAACCTCTTTCTAAATTCCAATGGGAGGCAGATTTGGAATTTAATTTGATGGTAGACACCACAGAGAATGGCGATGACTTGTGCCATGCTATGATGCACATTGGAATGTGATCATATAGATATAGGGACAGAGGAAGCTGTGCTACACCATTCACATGCCAGTGTTAAAAATGATTTGACATTTTGAACATGCAGAGATATTTGTGATAGGCAGAGAAGAAGCAGCTATTTGAGAACAAAAAAAGGACAGTTACTATGAGAAGAAGACAGCCATTCCTGGATAGCTAGAGCACCCTCCACTTACGCGCTTCTCAGTTCCAATTCTAGTCTATGTGTATACAAACACTGAATACAGTTTTCTTCATGAACGACCCTTTGTTCCTCATGGTAAATAAGCCTTACTCAACATTGACATTTATAATGTTATTGCAATTATTTGGTGCTTAGTTTATCACTGTTAAAGCAAGAGAAAGAAAAATCCTGTTTCTTGCATTTTTGTACTAAAAGTATTAACAAAAAAGACGACAAGTATATATTTTGTTAGACTAGTTAGTATGTAAGCATGGAATTCACTGTTTGATTATTATGAATATTAAAATATTTCATTGTATTTTAGAAAGCGATATCACGAAGATGTTTTCTGACACAAAAGTATTGAAATTATTACAACTGCTTCTTTTATCAGTCTGTATGATTTACTTTCCTTTTTTAAATATAACTGGCATGTGTTTAAATGGATGACTGATTATGTAGCTATGAGTCAAAATAATTTGTTTTCTTTGAATCACTTGGACATGAAAGCAATTAAATAATTTGCCTCATCTGCTAGCTGCCTTGAATAAATTTGATCAATGAAGCTCAATTTTACTTTAAGATTGGTCATCACATTAATTCATTTGCCTTCCAGATCATTTCAACTCTTCTTGTTCAAACATTTAAATGCCTAAAACAACAGCAATATTAGCAGTGACTCCACTTACTCAAGGGATTTAGTAGAATGTTCCTCCCTTGATTCTTTCATTTAAACTCATTAATTTAGGAGCTGTCATGTTTCTATGCACACATTATGTGAAACAGAGCTTATGAGAAACTTGAGTTTATTTTCTTTTCCTTTTTTTAACCTACGTTATGACATATTCTTTACACTTTACCACTGATTCTGTTTTCCACTCTATAGCAGGCATTGCTCATCCATGCCAATCTCATCTCTCTTTATAGAATCTGAAGGTGAACACTGTGAAATTGACATGAATGAGTGCTTCTTCCTTCCTTGCCAGAAATATGGTGACTGTGAAGAAGGGATCAACAATTTCAGGTAGAGAAAACTCCCAAAATGTCTCGATGAATGTTTATATATCTAGGTATATGTGTGTTTAGAATTTCAATTGATTAAACAGTGTCTATGATTATTAAAAATTTTCCATGCTACAATTAGTTGAAGTTTTGATTCTGTACATTTATACTAATTGACTTAATATCTTTTGTTTAAAAAATGTGTTTGCAGACCTGGGTTTTCTGGACCTCTATGTGAAATGGAAATTCATGAATGTTTTTCTGAACCTTGCAAAAATAATGGAACCTGTGTGGATCTGGGAAACAGGTTAGAGGCTACATTTATTAAATCACTTATTTTATACATGTAATTTAACAAATAATAAAGTGAATACATATGTGTCTATTATGCAACATAGATGACTGAAGATTACTGATACATTTGTGCTTGTCCTAAGTAAATTCTTCTTTCTCCCACTCAGTCATATCAATATCATGAATTTACATTTACCAGCCTTTCTTTGAATTTACAATATTAACTTCCTTCTTGTGAACCCAAAAAAACCAGACTTTAGTTTGCATGTCAATATCAGTAAAATAAAATGGTATAAAATATTCTAAAAATTATTTTAATGTAATGTTTCTGTATTACCTATTAATGCATGTATCTGTTGCTAATTTCTAATTTTTATAGAATATTAGACCTTAAATATATGTTCAACATTTATTTGCCATTCTTCCGGTTATAAATATTTGGGTAATTTACCTCTTTTGTCATAGCAACAATGATATTAAAATTTTCAAATATTTCTTAAAATACACAAGTATTAGTAACTCTACGTCGGGGGTCCCCAACTCCCAGGCCAAGGACCTGTACTAGTCCATGGCTTGTTATGAAGAGGGCCACACAGCAGGAGGTGAGGGATGGGCAGAGTGAAGATTCATCTGTATTTACAACTGCTCCCCAATCACTTGCATTACTGCCTGAGCTCTGTCTTCTGTCAGATCAGCAGTGACATTAGATTCCCACAGAAGTGTGAATCCTATTATGAGCTGCACATTTGAGGGACATTGGCTTCACGCTTCTTACAAGAATCTAATGACTGATGATCTGAGGGAGAACTGAGGTGGTGATCCTAGCACTATCTCCCATCACGCCCAGATAGGACTATCTAGTTTCAGGAAAACAGGCTCAGAGCACCCATCAATTCTGCATTATGGTGAGTTATGCAATTATTTAGTTGTATATTACAATGTTATAATAATAAAAATAAAGTGTACAATAAATGTAATGTGCTTAAATCCTGAAATCATTCCCCTCTCCCCACCCCCATCCCCTATCCCATTTGTGGAAGAATGGAAAAAAAAGTTTGGGGACTGCTGCTAAGTGATATACCTATAAAGAGAATGGATAAACCACTGAGTAGACATTGTTACATTTATTAAATCGTTTTTATATATTTAAAATTTTATTTTGAAAAACAAAATATTTTTTATTCAGCAATAATAAATAAATATTTCTATTGGCACTGTCAGAAGTTTTCATTTTTGACTGTGTGCAAAATATATCTCTTTGTGGTTTTTCTCTGCATTCTCATGATAATAAGAAGTTAAACAATTTTTCATACATTTTGAGACACATTTGCCTTTCTAAAAATGATCTAGCATGGCATCTACTCATTAATGTACCTTCTTATTGATTGGCACACACTTTTATGTATTCTAATTACTAATAATGCAGTTCTTTGTTTGACTGGTTGGTGAGCTGGGCCACCAAGGGATGTTGCAGTTCCCAAAGCTTCACTGCCAGTCCAATATCCATGCAGTGGCCGCGTACATGGTGGCACCCAAGAGCTCAGGGTTGTCAACAGTTGCAGAGCTCCCAAGGAGCATTACAGTTCTCTTAGTTTGGGAGTCAGTGAGCCCCTGAGGAAAGTTACAGCTCAGTTGGTTTGGTGGGTCAGAAAACCAAGCCTGGCCCCCAAGGAGTGTTGAAGCTCTCTGAGCTTGGTGGGTCCAGCTCTTCCAGTCTAACATGCACAGCTTTCTAGTTCAGCAGTTCTTCTAATTTAGTAGTTGTGGGTTCTTGTCTCATGTCCAGGAAGAATGAGGGACATGGACCCTGAAGAGTGAATAAGCAGGAATTTATTAGAAGACAGAAAAGCTCCTGGCAACAGAAAGGGATCCAAAAGAGGGTTGGGGACAATGCCTCTGGAGTCAGGGGTTTATACAGTCTTGAGAGTGTGCTGATTGGTTGGTGGTGGCACCAATCAGAGCGAGGCATCATGGTATGGAATTAGAATGCGCCAATTGGGAGAAGGTTGAAAAGGCCAATCAAGAAGAAGTGTGTGAAAGGGGCATTCCATTAATCTGAAAATGGGTGTGCTCATTCCAGTCCAGGGGCTTGCAGGGAAAGTTTTTACCAGGACCCACCCGAATATGCCTACGTATTGGTTTCTTCCTTTCTCCTCTCTGACAAATACTTTTGTTAGTCATGTGTATTGAATATATCATCTACAGATTAAAATAGACAGCCCTCCTTTTTAATGAGCATCAAAACTTAATTTCATATGTTTGAACTCATCAATTTGTGTATGGTTTGTATTTTTATCTTATTTAGCATTGTATTCCCTATACTAGGGCAAAATGATTTTTCTTAAATTTCCTTTTAAGATATTTAAAATACTGTTCTGTATATTTAAATTTCAATATATTTGAAATATTTGTGTGTGAATGTGTGTGTGTGTTTGTGTGTGTGTATGAGGTAGTCATCTGAGATCATTTTTCATACAAATAAAATGCTACATGTATCAAATAGTCCATCTTTTACACATTGACCTGCAATATCTTCTTGAATGGTGATCAAGTTTTCACATTTGAATATATCTGTCCCTCTGATTCTATTCTGTTGCTTTAGTTCAGTTACACGTCCACATATTAGTGCCATAAATCTTAATGATTTGCTTTTGAGATATCTCAATACTGGTATGGTTATTTAATCTTCAGGCAACTTTAGTTATTTTTAGTAATTTATTGTATTATAATCAACTTATATCCTATGTAAATTTATATCCAAACAAGCAAAATAAGACAAGGTAAAATTTGAATTGAATATTATTGAATGCGTAAGTAAATTTGAAAAAAAAAAGATACCTATTTATTTGGGTTTTTAAGCATATCTTTAAAAAACATTTAGACAAATTCAACTGAAGAGTCACTGATTAGAATACAAAAGAAATCATTTTCTATATCACAGCTGGACTCAGGAACCAGGAGCTCTGTTTATCTATGTTGATAGACATCCAACATCTAGAATTGTCAAATGGTGTATCAAATCCTCTTAGGTTTCCAACAATCTTGAAAGGCTTCTCTTATTTTCTATGACCTTACTAGCTTTTGAACTGTCCAGTCTTGTGAGGTAACTGGGTATATATGGAACCTTTACTCCTGCAACTCTCAATCCTTTCAAGGGGACAATAATTACTAGGATTCTCACAGAAATGCAACATTGCTTGCAGTTTGAAATCTTGATGAATCTGAAGAGGCATGACAAAATCTTCCAATTGGAATTTCCTCCATAGTAGCTCTCATTACAAAGTGAAAAATTCTGTCTATTGCTAAGTATATCAACTACACTATGCATTCAAGGATTGTGGCGGAGAGTGGGGGGGAGATATGTGGTCTCATTCTACCTGATATCAATAATTGTGTTCCCCTAGGAGTGAAGCAGTGGTATTTCCGAGACAAGCATAATTTCAGAACCAGTATCTAATAGATCCTAAAAGGTGTGAATGTCTCTTTCATCAGTGAATGGTCATGCTGGTAAATGGCCTTACACTCCTCTGAAGAAGGCTTCAGGTAGAGAGGTGGAACATCTATGCTTGTATTAAAGATTCCTCTTCAAAGGGGCATATCTGAACCGTCAGTTGAGAAACTGAGGCTGTGACACAACTTAGCTCTAGAAAATGTGTGAGAGGAAGGGAATCTCCACAAAGTCAAATTGAATAATGTGTCTGTCTTACATATGCCTATATATTTCATTCTATATATGTAAAGTAGCACCATAGTACACTGTGACATAGTTTCATATCTAGTAACCTGTCATCAATTAGCCACAGCCATACAAATCAGTGAACCAATCTATTGATGCCCACTCTGTCTCTCTAATTTATGTGCTTATTTTCTCATTTTGCATTTTATTATCAAGCATATTAGACAGTTTATGCATTCTTAGATTTCATTATTAAAATTCATATTAAGAAACCCAATTTCACTGCAATACTCATCATTGTTATCTCCAGCCCATATAAAGCTACAATCACAGAACTCATCAGTCACACCAACACCCCTCATCAATTCTGTTTCTAATTCGTGGTGAATGGAAGACTCTCTCGAATGAATGGAAATTCTTCCTTGGAGATTGGAAGATCCTCCTAAACTCTCTGGCAATAGAAGTTAGGGATAAATTCACAATTTACACATAAGGGGTCCATTTATTTATTTTTTTTTTTGAGTTGGAGTCTCACTCTGTCCCCCAGACTGGAGTGCAGTGGCCTCTACCGGCCACCGCAGCCTCAACCTGCTGGGATCCAGCGATCCTTCCGCCTCAGCCTTCCAAGTAGCTGGAACTACAGGCGCGCGCTACCACGCCCGACTAGTTTTTGATTTGTTAGTTTTTGATTTATTGTGGAGATGAGGTCTCGCCAAGTTGTCCAGGCGAGTCTCAAACCCGTGGGCTCAGGCAATCCACTCACCTCAGCCTCCCAAAGGCGCGAGATTACAGGCTGAGCCACTGACCCCAGCTGGGTCCATTTTAACATTTTCAAAACAAGAAGTTTATGAACTCTTCCCTGTAATATATACCAAGAAAACTTTGAACTTTATACTTCATTAGCTTAAACTGAAATTAAGTCCTGTCTTTGAACAGCCAGCCTAACTAACACAATGCTCAGATGTTCATAGCAACACATTAAATCCTCTCTCTCCACCCACATCAATAAATCAGTTTGAGTCATATTTATTTTATCTTGGTCTGGCTATCTTAGTTTCAGTCTCATGTGTAATTCCCAACTTTGTGACAATACAGATCAGTGGGGTTATGTCACTTTTAGGGTATAGACTATCTACTTCCAGAATGTTTTCTTTTCTCATCAGCAGTGATGAAATATAACTATTTGTATGGACTAAAATCAACTAGAAATGTTGGGGGATAGACCACAGAAAACAGACATCAGTTTATAAGTCAACCCTTCTAGCTAAAATTAGAGAAAGGTTTTATGTAAAGAGAAGAACAAGATTTTTTAAGACACAGGAAAGATTTTGCTTCTGTTGGTAAGATAAACTACCATGAATTTAGAGATCTAAGTTCCATAGCTATAATGTTCTGTGTCTATAGGAAATACAAACTTTTCCAATTTACTCATATACTGTATTGGTTTGCTCTTGTTACTTAGGAAAAAAAACTGAAAACTCAATGGTTGAAAAAATAACAACCATTTATTATTCTTTTATATCTGTGATCTCCTGAAATTTGGCACATAATGATTGGATTAATCTATATTTCTCTGCAATACAGCCAAGTCATGGGTGGTTTTTTATAGGTCTGTGCATCGGTTGTAATGGTTCTGCTCCTAATATCTCTCAAACTTGTTGGACCAGCATTTTCTTCTCAAGGAGTGAGAGGCTCCAGAGCACAAGCAGAAACATGCAGTCTCTTAAGCCCTAGGGTCTAAGATAACCCCCTTCCAGATGCCTGTCCCTCAAAAAAATCATGGACAAACCTGACAGTGTGGGACAAAAAATAACTTTCTGTCCATGATAAAGTTCTGGCCAGGAGGTAGAGTGGTAAAGAATTAAAGTAAAAAATGCAATAAACCAGAGCAACCTTTCATATTTTGATCTGTACTTGGGTAGCGCCTAACAGGTTTCCTCTGGCATGTGTTTGAGGAAAGAATCTATTATTTATATCTGAGTAGAAGCCTGGAGAAAACTGTTCACTAAGCATAACTAATTATAAGGTTAATATTTTAGAAGAAAAACAGGAAAACCCTCAAAGAAGTGGAAAAATAAGTGATCAGAAAACAAATTTACAATGTCTGAAATGAATGAGATATTTTGTCTTTTCAAGGAAAATCTCATGCACTTCTCAAGGAGGAATGAAGAGCTATATTGAAAAAAGTGTTAATAAATTTTAACATGTATTTATAGTAAAGGAAATCTTTCATATGTTTACAAAGATATATGAACAACATTATGCATCTGTAATATCTTTATAAAGGTAAACATTTGGAATCTAAACAAAAAAATGTGGCATAATTATAAATAAAAACTACATTATTTACAATGAATAAACTGAAGGAATATATATATTACTTAAATATTTATTGAAATATATAATTGAGAGAAAAAGAATTTTTAAGTTAATATGATATGTAACATATTTAGTCAAATATTCAAACATATTTTGAAGAAAACATAGCAACCAGACTTGGTGGCTCAGTCTGTAATCCTGCGCTTTGGGAGGCTGAGGTGAGTGGATTGCCTGAGCCTGCAGGTTCGAGACCCGCCTGGGCAACTTGGTAAGCTCTCATCTCTACAATAAATCAAAAAAATCAGCCGGGCATGGTAACATTCGCTACCTGTAATTACGGCTACTCGGAACGCTGAGGCGGAAGGATCGCTGGAGCCCAGCAGGTCGAGGCTGCGGTGGCCGGGA
>NW_007259204.1:687451-704963 GCF_000164805.1 Carlito syrichta | reverse complement strand
CAAAAACTATTAAAAACAGTAATTACTATATAACTAGATGCATGGTTACATTCATGCTTTAATCTATTCCATTTCCTATGATTATTGGAGCTACAACCTGCAACAATAAACACAACTCTAATGACATTGTTTAAATATGAGTTTGCTAAGATATGATTGTATATTAATGACAGCTCCAAATAATCTACAAATTCATTGCAAAAGTGGACACTGTAATTGACATTTTCTGACACTTGATAACATATAGTATCCAATAAAACTAATATCTTTTTAAGTCACTGCCATTAATTTACTTAGGTCACTCAGAACAATAATCATTTACTGAATATTTACAACTAAATAGAGATTTTACTAGAAAATTATAATAACAATGTCTACTTCATTAAAAGGATATATGAAAAAGATTTTCAAATACCAGGCTGATGTGATTATAATAGCCAAATCATTATCAACAAACATATTGCAACCTATCAGTGTCTGGTGTCCATGAGTTCAGCAGTTATCTACTGTCACAAAGTTTAAAGTGTTTGGTCAATGTGCATTAACTAAAAAACAAAAATCTGTACATTTTTCCATAAATTGTTTTCTAAGTACTAGTTATTAATCTAAAAGATGTTTATTCTGCTATGCAGAGATATTACCATGACATAATTATTTTGGGTTAAATCCACACCCTAGTAGAAAGGAAATAAGTCAAATTATCCTTGTTTGCAGATGATATAATCTTTTATTTAGAAAATCCTAGAGTCCACCAAAAAATTTTTAGTACCGATAAACAAATTCAGTAAAGATGCAGGATACAAAGTTAACATACAAAAATCAATAGCATATCTATACACCAACAGTGAATAGTTTGAAAGAGAACTCATGAAAGTAAGCCCATTTATAATAGTTACAAATAAAATATCTGAGAGTAAATATAACCAAAGAAATGAAATATTTTTACAATGGAAACTATAAAGTGTTGAGGAAATGCACTGAAGAAAACAAATATGTGGAAAGTATTTCATTTTCATGGATTGAAAGAATCCACATTGTTAAAATGTCCATACTACCCAAAGCAATCTACAGATTCAATGCTATCCCTATTGGAATACCAAAACAATCCTCAGCAAAAGAAACAAAGCAAAAGGTATTTTACTTCCAGACTTTAAACTTTTGCTATACGGCTACAATAATCAAAACAGCCTGGCACCGGTACAAGAACAGACATATAGACCAATGGAACAAGACAGAGATTACAGAAACAAAACTTCTATTTATCAACCAACTCATCTTTGACAAAGCCTCCATCACCAACTACTGGGGAGAGGAAAACCTATTCAGTAAATGGTACTGGGAGAATTGGCTGACCACGTGCAAAAGAATGAAACAGGATCCTTGCCTCTCACCATACACAAAAATTAACTCTAAATGGAACAAAGACCTAAACATGAAACCTCAAACTATAAGACTCTTAGAAAATGCAGGGGACAGCCTTATGGAAATTGGAATAGGCAACCAATTCCTCTTCAAAATCCCAAATGCCCATGTCATAAGGTAGGTAAGTGACCTCATCAAACCGGAAAATTTCTGTAAAGCAAAAGAAACTATCAAGAGAATCAGGAGACAGACCACAGAATTGGAAAAAAAAAAAATTGACAACTGTATATCTGACAAAAACCTAATACGCAGGATCTACAAGGAACTCAAATGTGCCAAAAGATTTAAAAAAAAAAAAAAGCCCCATTAAAAAGTGGGCAAAAGCTGTGCTCGGTGGCTCAGCCTGTAATCCCGCGCCTTTGGGAGGCTGAGGTGAGTGGATTGCTGAGTCCGCGGGTTCGAGACCCACCTGGGCAGACGAGACCTCATCTCTACAATAAATCAAACAGGCATGGTAGCACGCGCCTGTAGTTCAAGCTACTTGGAAGGCTGAGGCAGAAGGATCGCCGGAGCCCAGCAGGTCGAGGCTGCGGTGGCCCAGAGCGGCCACTGCACTCCAGTCTGGGTGACAGTGAGACTCCAACTCAAAAAAATCAAATAAAATAAATAAAAAGTGGGCAAAAAAACATGAATAGACACTTCTCAAAATAAGATAAACCAGCAGCCAATAGTACATGAAAAAAGCTCAGCCTCACTAATCATCAGAGTAATCCAAATAAAAACCACATCGAGATACCACCTAGTAAGAATGACCATCATCAATAACTCAAAAAACAAAAGATGCTGGAAAGCATACAGAGAAAAACGGATGCTTCTACACTGTTGGTGAGAGTGCAAACTAGTTTAACTCTATGGAAAGCAGTGTGGCAATTCCTAAAAGAACTAGAAATTGACCTTCCCCACCATCCAACAATCCCCTTTCTGGGAATATACATTCTACAAAAAAGATGCACCCATGTATATTGCAGCACTATTCACAATAGCAATAACATGGAACCAACCATGCTGCCCATTGAAACTAGACTGAATAAAAACAAATGTGGTATATACGCATGACGGAATATTATGCAGCCATAAAGGTGGACAAAACTATGGTCTTTGGAAATACTTGGGTGATTTTGGAACCTATCATACTCAGTGATCTATCACAGAAACAAAGAAATAAATATCACATGCTCTCACTCATCAGTGGACCCTGAACACCTAATGCTACAAGAAAGGAATTGGCAGTGGTGGGGCACTGCTGCAGGAGGGGGTCAAATAAAATCGTTAGGAATGCCTGATCTTAATCAGGTAGAATGAAGGCTTGTGGGAGGCCTAAACTTTACCTGTACCTAGACCACTTGTGTATCCAATCCTGATTTGTACCCACATCTTTAAAAAATATTTTTAAGAGAGAAATACCAATGAAACTCTTCACAGAAATTTCAAACAAATCCTAAAATTTATGTGAAACCACTAAAGACTCAGAACACCGAAAACCATCCTGTGGAATCAATTAAAGTGCTCACTGTGGACAAATGGACAAAGAAAATGTGTTACATATACACAATGCAATATTATTCAGCTATTTTAAAAAAGACATTTTGTCACTTGCAACAACTGAATTGAACACAAAGATAAATTTTGAAAGAGGAATTGCTGTATATATTTCGAAGAAAAAATGAGACTGATATAATTTTTTTAAATTAAGTCAAAAATCTTGGATATATAAGTATAAATTATGTATAATAAATTATTTTCATTGTTAATGTGGTTGCTTCACATTTTCTCTAGATTTGTATGTAATTGTGAACCTGGATACCGTGGATCCTTTTGTGAATTGGATGTAAATGAATGTAAAACTGTACCTTGTCTAGATGGAGAAAATTGTATCAACAGAACTGATGGATACAACTTCCTCTGTGCCCCTGGTTATACAGGTAAACCTCTAACTGTCTCATCTTCAACAACATATTGCTGTCTGTAAGTAAATGACAACCTCACATTTACACTCCAAAACCTGAACTAACTTGTCAGATGCAAACAGGGCACAGATGTCAACAGATATTGGGCCTTTTGTTAAATAAATTAGTAAGAAAAAAGTATATGTTTTTATTTACAGCTTGCTATACATAAAAGGTATATTTAAAGTATTTTACATATTCTTTTAAAAAATGAATGTATTTGAATTATGTTTTATGGCTACAATACAGAAAGAAGTACAATTGTATGAAAAATCTAATAGAAGTTGTATTGTTTTATCTGTTACACAAGCGTCATTTTAAAATGTTTATTTTTTTAAAAAAAACATATGTATGCTAGAAATTAATGGGAGCCTTTGTGAATTTAAATTTCAAGCAGAAAAAATGGATTGAAGTCAGCTATCTTACTATCAATTATCTCACAGCATATAGTTTACCTAAATATAGAAGCAAAAGTCATCAAGGAATTTATATAAAGTAGAGGTATTAGCCTTCTAAACTTCTGGTAAGAAACTGCATATATGAAATATTTAAAAACTATATTGTTTTGGCATAACCGTATTAATGATGTAGGTCTAAAAATAATGTATTTAAATGTCAAACTTCAATTTATTAATATCAGAATTTTACAGCACTGGAATCAAATGGGCTTCTATCCTGGGGGAAACTAGTTAAGTAAATCTAATATTAGGTTCTCTGCTGACAGGAGTGAAAAACACTAGACAAACGGAAATTGGATTGGCAAGCAAAAATGATAAGGAACTAGAAGCATTTCCAGAGAATAAGTGATCAAAAGGCAAGAGAAAGTTAAGTGCCCTAAACAAAGAATATTCAGGTGTCTGTCTTGAGGAATCTTGATGACTTCAGTGAAGGTTACCTTGGTAACAATTGTTATATGCATAAAAAGTCTCAGATTAATTATTTCTAAAAAAAAAAAAATACCATTACCTACATATTTTATTACATAAATAAGAAGCACTAAATTTTGACTATAAAAAGGTATATATTTCAAGTTTAATATTGCCTATCATCTTCAAAATTATTGAGATTTCTGTTTGCTATCATAGATGTCCAACTAGCAATACCATTCACCATGGTGCCACTGCTATTGTTGCTGCTGTAAGCAGCGTTAATATAAGAAATGACACACTGATTTCAATGACTGAGAAACACAGCTTGTAAAATTATCTGTTATATATAACACCTTGCTCTGATATTTTAACTTTATCCTTATGTTTGAAAGATTAACATGTTTTTTTTTTTCTCTTCACAACTGCCCTAATTCTATTATAAAATATATTTGGCATTGTTTCAAAATACTATTGACTAAGATGGTACCAGTAGCAAATTATTTAATATTTTTTGATATGTGCTTTCATATTGTGTTCGGCTACAAGTAAAAGAAAACTCAATTACTTGTGAGCTTTGATAAATAGGGTTTATTTTTTCTCACATAACAAGAATGCTACAGGTAGACAGCTTCTGATGTTTGCTTGGTGGCTTGACAATATTAGTATTGGTTATGGTTTTCTTGGTCTTTAATTCGTGTTTAAAGTTTCATGGATTAAAAATTGCTACTGCACTCATGTCTACACTCAAGTCAGGAAAAGGGAGAAGAGTGATGCCAGCTACATTTGACCCATACTATCAACAAAATCTTTCCAGAATTCTGATACAAATTTTTCCCAAATATCTCATTAAGCAGAAATGTCTTACATGGTCATGTTTAGCTGCAGTGGCAAGTGAGAAATTAAAAATGTGATGTCTTTCCGAATTTGCAATTGAAAATAGTAAGACAAAATTAATTATGAAATATGCTACAGTTTGCTTTTACACTTATAGATACACGACTGAACATTCCAAAAGGGGGTATTTCTCTCAAGGGAGTTACATTTATTTGTTTTCCTCTGCATGCTCTTTTGACAATTTAACCTTGTCTTTTACATGTGGACATATAAAACTTTTTGTTATTATCATATGCTTGTAGTGTTTATTTTGTCATAAATAAGCTCCTCTGGAAATCCTACTTCTTCAAAACTCCTAAAGCTCTATAGTTTTGTGAGAACATGTTTGAATCTATTTATTTATCTGTTATTTCAGTTCAAGGGACACATGACATTATAAGGTTTTACTTAAAGAATGATATATTTTAAGACACAAGGATCTTACAACTTTTGCATATTTTTCAGGTTAATACATCTGGCAGTGACAGAAGCCAGAGCTAAAAATCATACCTTTTCTATTTTCATTTTATTTCCACCCTAATTCATTTCACCAGAAAAAGTAAAATTTAAATAAAATGGTATTAGTGACACAGAAAAAGAGGAAAAGACATTAAGTATACTATTAAATGTGCTAAAATTTGGTAACCATTATCAACAATGTTTAACTTTGTCTATATCTATTAATTTATTTAAGCTGCTTACTAAGGGCATACTTTTTTTAGACTCTATGAACAGGACAGTTTATGATCCCTTCTTCTCAAAATCAATTGATTTTTTCTGTAAAAAAAAATTAAGTAATAAATGTACATGTATCTTTGATTAACTCACCTCTCCTTTCCTTCAAGTCTTGTATTCAATTAACTATTGAGGTTTTGTGATTAACAAGCATGACATGGTTCTTATTTGTGTGGAGACTTCTGACATCAAGGATTGAAAACAGACAACAAACCAACACTTACACATTTGATTACTCAGATTTGTTTCAAATTTATTTATATAGAGTATTATTAATTAAAAACTATCACAAATAGGGTAAAAATCAACCCATGGAGTTAGTTTACTTAATTTAGTGAAATACACAAGTGATGGCATATGCTCAAAGGCTTTGCATTTTATCTTATAAAAGAGAGAAGTCAGTTTATCAGTGGATCTGTAGTATGATCTACCTTTGACTTTAATAAAGAACATTTGCTTATGAATTTCAGTTTTAATTTAATTGTTAGGTATTTTAATTTAGGAAAGATAATATGAATAATGCGTTAAATATTGCTTTTTAAAATAGAGTAAATCACTCATTTTGCAACATCTTTTCTCAATTATATACAATTATACCTACATTAAAATGTAGATAAACATCTGTATATTTGTTTTTAAGGACTTTAAATGCCACTACACGTGGTCATGTCTACATTATATCTATGTTAATACTTATATATCTACTGGAAAGTATAAATATAAAAAGAAAAATATCTAAACTGGTCTCAGAAATAATAACTTTGATAATGTCATCTAGAATGAATGAAAATGTAAGCATTCAGTATAATGAAATATAATTATATTTTTTTCTAAGTGATACTTTTTTCTTTTGCATATTTTATGCACACATGCACACATAAGACTGTAACCAGCTATATTTTATGTTAGAGATAGCAAATCTGTCTCTTGAATATTTTTTTCATAATGGCAAATACCCAAACTGCATAATAAATAAAACAATCTACTTTGATCCCATACATAAGAGAGCATAGCTTTATAAAATATGTTCAATTGATTGACTGTATTTTCATTTATTATTCTAAAGATATTGTTTATTACGTTGTTCCTGCTACCTAAAATATCCTATTTCTGGTATTGACTCTCACCCTTTAACACAAGTGCTACTTTCTATAGGAACTCTTTTTTGGACTCAAGCTTCTCTTGTTTTTTTTTTTTTCCATAGCATCCATTTTCTCCATTGAAGCTTGTGATAGTTTGGTAAAATTCACATTAAATTATTAGCCAATCTGAGGAGGCGCCTCATCTCTGCTTGTTCACCATTTTATCTCTCATGTCCATCAAAGTTTAGTCTACTCTGCTACAACTTGTCAGCAGAGTTCCTATCTTAAAAAATGTATTAGAATTGTATGAGTTCCTATGTTAATGTCATATTAAAATAGAATATAGGAATGAGTAATTGAATAGGAAATTAAAGATGTAATAGCTAAATAATTTCAACCTCATAATTACACTATGCATCTGTGAGAATTTATACACCAAGGCTTTAGTGTTTTTTGTTTGTTTGATTGATTGATTAACTATAACTCTATAGTTGTAAAATTTAAACATTCTAGTAAGTATTTGGCATTTGATTATATTTCGCTTTATATCAATGGTCACCACTTCTCCCTACTAAGGACAGCAGTATTATTAGCATAGCATTTATCATTTCCTTTTCCTATTAGTGTAGACAGAAGCTTTATTAAACAGATAGCTGAATTGCGCCCAACCATTTTCCCCTTATGTGACAAGATTTAAAATTCATTTTGACAACTGAGATGTGCAAAAATGTTATTTCTGTCATAATGAGCTCCGTATAATGTATGGGTGCAATTTCATCTAACAGAGGAAAATGTCAATGCGCCAAGTCAACATGTGAGTTTTTCAAGAGAAAATTCAGTTACATCAAGTTTAGAATTCAATATCCTTTTGATTTTGCCACCTATTTCCTCTGTCCAATCTTAAAGCAATAAAGAAATATAGAAAAACATCCTCCCTGGCATCTGGGTGCCATGAACTGGTACAGGCTGCCATTTCCCATGGTGTCTTCCATGGGATTTGCTCCCTGAGTCCTTAGTCTTCTCCTCGACTCACATGGACCTTGTTATAACACCATTGCTTTTATCTTTATCACTTGGAACCCATTAATTTATTTCTCTTTTATTGAAGACTGGCTCTTATGCAACAAAATTTTGCTTTGAAGAAAATTGCTTATATAATTAAATTACAAATATTCACTTTAACTTATTTTCTATAGGCTTTTTTTAACTCAAAGCAATATTTATTTAAAGCTTTTATATTCACTTAAATGTCAAGAGGAACAGTTGCAAAGGAGAAATAATACTTATAGTTTTCCATTGTAGACTTATACTATAGATTTACACTCCTGATGCAAATTCTAATAGCCAAGGACCTTGTTTTATTGAATTATAACCACAAGTGGCCACAGTATGCAATTGCATTTCCTATTACTTAATTCCACAAATGGGTAGGCATATCTTCGGTGCCATGTACTGTTCAAAATCCTGGGGAAAGTCTGGTGAACACAATAGAGGAGGTCCCTAATCTAAAGAACCCTTGTTCCAGTGGGGAGAGATAGTCAACAGCACTCAAATAAATATGTAAGATAATCTGAGATATATAAAGGATATGAAGAAATATATTCATCCAGGTAAGATTATCTTCTCTAGCCGGGCTCGGTGGCTCAGCCTGTAATCCCACGCTTTGGGAGGCTGAGGTGAGTGGATTGCCTGAGCCCGCAGGTTCTCGACCCACCTGGGCAATTTGGCGAGACCTCATCTCTACAATAAATTTAAAAAATTACCCAGGTGTGGTAGTGCGTGCCTGTACTTCCAGCTACTTGGAAGGCTGAGATGGAAGGATCGCCGGAGCCCAGCAGGTCGAGGCTGTGGTGGCCGGGAGCGGCCATTGCCCTCCAGTCTGGGCAACTGAGTGAGACTCCAACTCAAAAAAAAAAAATTATCTTCTCTAACAAAGAAACTGTAAAATATTAAAATACAGTGGCCAAAATAAGAGATTGAATATTTTCTCATCCATGATATTCCAGTCAGTTTAGACTTAGAATAACTGGTCTGTTATACAACATCATTCAGGACTCAGTCTCCAGTCACTGCTTTGCTATCAATACTGTGTCCTCAAGTGCATGATTTTAGTTAACTCTATTTTATGATTATCACATTGAAAGAAGTGAGATTTCCTCTTAATTAAAAATATTGAAAGGATACGAAAAACAAAGTCACATACAGCTTTAATTGGGGAGTTTTCACACCTGGATTAATGCTGTAGCATGAGACCACAGGTGAACTTTCTATGCAATAATCAGTGTAGCCAAATTATTTCTAAATATGTAGTAAATTCTGAATTATCTAGTCATCAATTTAGGTGGGGTATGTCAGTAATTGAAAAGACTGCTTCCTGGGAGAGTTCAAGGATTAAATTCTCAGAGTTTGATCACAAAGCTATGACCATAAAAATGATTCATTCATATGTATCGCTCTCCCTAATACAGATATATGAGGACTGACAATTATATTTGTGAACTCACTCACCTCGGCAACTTGGCGAGACCTCATCTCTACAAGAAATCAAAAATTAGCTGGGCGTAGTAGTGCACGCCTATAATTCCAGCTACTTGGAAGGCTGAGGTGGAAGGATCACTGCACTCCAGTCTGGGCGAGCGGGTGAGACTCCAACAAAAAAAAAAAAAAAAAAGTTTGTGAACTCATGCTAGAAAAAAATGCTACATAACTCACTGCTGAATATCACTATGGTCACCTTCAAAGTACTCCCCTTGGGAAGCTATGCATGTACACTAGCGAATTATCAACCCATCAAAGCAATTTTGGAACTCGTTCTATAATAGCCATTAGAACTGTCACCATGAGACTGTCAGAGTTAACATTAGTTAGTTAACAAACATTAAATTTCTTGTTAAACTTGACAAGAGTGGAAGTGAAATCAGGGACATGTTAATCGAAGTTTATGAGGATAATGCCATGAAGAAAACAGCAGTGTAAAAATGAATTAAATGTTTTTCTGAAGAGAGAGAAAGTGTAACTGATGAAGAGAGGTCAGGATGGCCAGAAACGAGCAGAACTGATGAACGCACTGCAAAAATTTGTTTGTGTGTCAAAATCGTTGGCTGGCCGTAAGAAGCATAGAAGATCAAATAAACATCAATAGAGAAATAGTAGGGAAATCTTAACTGAAAATTTTAGCCTGAGAAAGGTGTGTGCAAAAATGGTTCTGAGGGAACTCTTACATCCTGACAATGTACCAGCTCACACAGAACTGTCTGTGAGCGAGTTTTTAGCCAGTAAACAAATAACTGTATTGGAATAGTCTCCTTACTCACCTGATATGGCCCCCTAATGACTTTTTTCTTTATCAGAAGATAAAAGAAATATTGAAAGGAAGACACTCTAATGATAATTGGGATATCAAGGGTAATACATCAGCAGTTCTGATGTCCATTCCAGATAAGAGTTCTCAAATTGTTTTGACTGGTTTACTAGTTGCTGGCGTAGGTGCATAGCTTTCCAAAGGGAGTACTTCTAAGGTGACCATAGTGATATTCAACAATGAGGTATGTAGCACTTTTTTCTAGAATGAGTTCCCAAACTTAATTGTCAGACTATATATATATATGAGAAACATAATAACTTCATATGATATATAACTGATCAATTTTTATGGGGAAGAATTGTGAAAGGAAATAATTATGGGGGATGACCAGGATTAAGGTAAGGAGTTGAGGAAGTGAATTTAAACAAAGTAGTAGGGGAAAGTCATGAAAAAAGGTGGTTGAGGATTGAGATGCCTATTACATATTGGTGCACATATACATACACATGCAAAGGTGTATAGATAGAGAGGTAGACAGAGAGATTTAGAGGTCAAGAAACAAAATTATTCTTATTTACCTATAAAGGTGAAATATTTCCCTACTAACAGATATTTACATTTTTATGTAATCAAACCATTGGGAGAAGAAGTTAAAACAAGAAAGAAGCTTTGATATTTCCTAAGGACATTAGAATCTTTATAGCACATATATAAAATTGTGTCCAGAAAAGGCATTATCATGTCATAAATTGAATTGGAGAAGCACTCAAGAATCTGAGCTGTGGTTGGCAGTCTAGCCGTTGGAAGTATTAGGAAAGAAACACAGTCTAATCTGGCTTTAAAGGTTTTACAGATTCACACATTCCTCACAATGTTTTGATTTTCCCACCTACATGTTATGAGGTGCTGTGCTTAGTAATGACTATACTTTACAGTCACTTCCTAACTGTGATTCTCTAACAACACTTGCATGAGAGTTGTGCTGCCCCAGCAATAACTCCTGAAAAGGTCTGACTTGCTTGCATAAAGCAGGGGTGAGGTAGTAAAGGATAATATTCCAATAGAGAAATACAGCAAACCTGCTCACAGAAACAACTTCTTTCAACATATTTCTAAAGAGCATGCTTATGCTGCTATTTCTTGAACTTTTTTCTTATGTTGCACATTATCTATTTCATTGTTTGCATGGAAAACTTGGCTCTCTTATTTATCACTATCCTCATTATCAAATGCATAGATTTTCTTACTCCTTCCTCTCAAAATAGCCATATGAACTTTTTTATTCAAAAGTCATTATTAATAGTATTGTAACTATATCGATATTCTTCTCCGATATCTGTTTATTTTTATTTTTGCCTATTTGGGGAAAATTTACTTACGCTTTTTTTTTGATGCCACTAATTTTGTTAACACTTCACTTTCATTTTTGGTTTCCAAAAACTGTTTATCTTGTCTAATTATTTTTAGTGCATTCTGCAGTGTTCCATAATAAAATGTCTTCTTTTTTCTCTGAAATAATATCTATGAGGTTTTTTGTATTGTTTTCTTCTATGTGCTGCTTTTCTTTTTCAAATGGCTTTTTTTCCTTCTGTATATGTGTGTTTTTTCTCTTTTTATGTATCTCTTTATTTAGAGGTACTTATTTAATATCAGAAAATTCTTGAATCTTCGTTACTATCTAAGATAACAACATCAACATGCTAATTGAAAACCCTGAGAGAATGTGGGTGCTCAACTGGCAATTGGGTGCTGTGTGTCAGTGTCCATGAGAGCCAGCTATTTTATTACAGATATCTGGAATTTCACTGTTGGCAACTATTTCACCCTTATTGGAAAGAAGTAGGGAGCAGTGGGATGTGAACAGATCTGCGTGAGGAACGAGATTTGACAAAATTTGATGAACCAGAACTCAAGGGCATGTTAAATCTCGTAGAAGAAACCAACAAATGGTTAAGAGAACAACATCAAAAATGCAACTTTTTTTCTTCTTCTTCTACTGTGTTCTAGATTCTTTCTTCAAACTCCCAGTGAAAGTTTATAATAGTGTGTGTTAGTGGGACTTGGGAAGTGAAAAAATTAGTGCAGTCAATAGCACAGGGCAAAATGACGCAAGGAGAGGACAGAGCTGCAGAAGGAAAGAAGCAGAGAAGTGACCAGGAGACTGGCATGATTTTAGCTGAAGACGCGAACAGGAAACACACAGCCTTCCAAGAATTGCTCATTAATGCTGTTTTCAAACATTAATGCTGTTTTTGTCTCTTTACAAAAAAAATACTCATCTCCCTCTTCCTCAGCTTAGATGCTATGGTTCACTATTTTAATCACCCTTGATTCCTAGAGAAAACAAAAATACTTGTGTATACATACACTCACTGTTTTAACCTTGATTACTTGACCACAAATCTCAAAGAATCTCTTGATGTTGTCTACAATTCTACTTCTTCCTAATCAATTAAATTTCCCAGCATCTTAACCTACTAATGCTAGCTTACTCTTCTTTTGTTAAACCTTTAACATTTCTCCTTCTGTTGAAGTTTCAACCATCTTTGCTTCTTATTATTTCTTCGAAAATAAAACCATCAGAATAGAACTTTCTTATCTTTTTACTAGCAGTTACTAGTCTATATCCATCTGCATTCATAGACTGTTTTCTCTGATTTTCAATGATCCTGTTTATGGTCTACCCTTTTAATACTGTATAGATTTTGTCCCTTATCAATTATTATGAAAAAATATTGATCCTGCAATTATTTTCTGCAGCATACATTCTTTCCTCCATGCTGAAAACTATCAGTATAAAAATATTAATATTTACCCATTTCTCATTTCATTTTTGGATCTTCCCTTTTTGCATGTCTATTAAACTACTTTTTATTTCTAAAAAGAATTTTAAAATCTGTTATCTACATTGAATATCGGTTTTTCTCATTTCTTATTCTTTTTAAAACTCATTCTCAATCATACTTTTAATCCCAAGACTAAAACGATATGTTTCTCTTTGGAAGTCACCAATTATCCCCACATTGCCAAATCCAAAGGCAGATTGTCTTTCTACATCTTACTCATAGTATTATTAGTAGTATTTTACTGATATCTTCTACATAAAATACTTTCTAAATTTGGACTCAATGCTTCTATAGTTACCAATCATTGTTTTCTGTTATTGGAGACTTAATTGTCCAGAACTTCATTCTTTCTCTCCATTCTTTAAATATATTCATAGATTAGGGGATTTCATCCAGATTTTTTTTATTTAGACACCAAAAATATGCTGATATTCCCCAAGTTTATTTTATGATTCTTGACCCCTCCCTTGAACTCCTAACTCATACCCAAATAACTACTCGGCATATACACCTGGTGTCCATATTACATCTCAAGCTGACCCAGAACTGAGGCTTTATCCCAACCATGCTCAACAAGTGTTGTCCATCTCAATGAAGGGCATCATTATTCACCCAGTTTCTCAGACCAAAATTATGGAGTTATTCTTAACTCTTTGTTCACATATCACCATGCAATTCATTAGCAAATTCCATTAGTTGCATCTTCAAATTTTTATTTTAATTCAACTACTTCTCAAAACCTCCATTACAATTACCCTAGTCTAAGTCACTATTATCTCTTGCCTGATATAGAGCATATTAATTTGTCCCCATATTTTACCCTTGTCATGTTAAAAGTATATTCCCATCCAGCACCCAGAGTGATCATTTTAAAACATAAGGCTAGTCACTTCACTTCCAGGTTCAAAATCCCCTCTAGCCTCCCGTAAATGCTTGAATGAAACATACACTCCTAATTCCTATACTGTCTGGCCATTGGCTACTTCTCTTATTTCCTACCATGCTTCTCTCTTGCTCCTGCAGTTGGCCTCTGCTATCTCATCTGCATGTAAATTTCTTTCCTCAGATATGGGCACCATTCCCTGGGCCTTATTTCTTCAGATTTCCAGTGTGAGTTCTTCTTAGAAGCCTCTCCAAATCATATAAAAAGAACACTGTGTCATGTTATTTACCTACCTTGTTCTGTTTTTTTTCTTCGTAGTAATTATTATTTTCTAAGTATTATATCATTTAATCATTTACTTATTTGATCTCCTCTTACTAGAATCAAAGACCCTTGAAGGCAGGAATTTCTCTTTTTTTTCACTGTCTTATCTCAGGACCTACAAAAGTGGCCTATGGCATTAAAGGCACACAAATCTTTTTAAAATAAAATAATATCTTACACTTCGTTATTTGATTTCTTAATGGTATTATATTTTAACTTTTTGCAAGTTAAAACCTATAACTGAGCCGGGCTCGGTGGCTCAGCCTGTAATCCCACGCCTTTGGGAGGCTGAGGTGAGTGGATTGCCTGAGCCTGCGGGTTCGAGACCCGCCTGGGCAGCGAGACCTCATCTCTACAATAAATCAAAAAATCAGCCGGGCGTGGTAGTGCATGCCTGTAATTCTGGCTACTTGGAAGGCTGAGGTGGAAGGATCGCCGGAGCCCACTAGGTCGAGGCTGCCGTGGCCGGGAGCGGCCACTGCACTCCAGTCTGGGCGACAGAGTGAGACTCCAACTAAAAAAAAAACACACAAAAAAACCTATAACTGCTTGGTGATTACAGATTTTTATTAAGTATTTTTTCTTTTCATTTTCTTCCCATAATGTCAATAAAAAGTATTTTTAAAATATCAGTAACCAATAGAAAAAAATTCTCTTTTAAAATGCTGACTTGTTGACACTATGGCAAACCATCCAGAGAATTTTTTTACAACCCTGCAAATCAGGCCCATTCAGAATTAAAATCATATATATGCAAATATATAACATCAATTCTAAATTCAGAGGTTATATAATTTGATTTAATAATACAAAGTGAAATTATTCTTTGCAATCAATCTGAAAGGGAAGTAAAATGCAAAATTTAGACCTTTTATAGTATACATTAACACATAGTAAATCTTTTTCGATTGAAACCAATAGCAAATTAAACCAAGTGACTTTATCGTTGGTGATTCTTTATATAATATTTAACAATCTTGAAGCACTTAAATTTTATAATCTACAAAATAAGATAATAAAAATAATGATTTGTGATTAGGGAACTGTCTATTAAAAACACCAATTATCATATATTTATAGGCCGTTACCCACTTATATATCGTTTTCTAGGATAATAATATTTATATATCATTAATGTTACCATTTGATGTTTTAGAGTAACTGACACTTAGGGACATTCTCTCTATATATAATTCTTCTGTAATTCTAAATAAAATATATTTTATCTTAACATTAAGAAAAGTATTATTATGCAAGAAAATTTAATCAGAATGATCCTCAAGACCAGTGAATAACAAAAATCAGAGTCATTGGACAAGTCACTGTCTGGCTCTGATGGTGTTTGAGTCTTTGTTGTTCAATCTTTCCTCTTCCCAAGTTCTAGACAAGATTAAATTACCTGGTCTTTTTTGTTTGTTTGTTTGTTTTGTTTTGTTTTTTGCTTTTTGTTTAGGATGGCTTAATAGTTTCCAAAGTACAGGACAATCTGGCAAAGTTAGTACGAAGAACACCCCTAAGATCTAAATCCCAAAGTGAGAGCATCTTAATACTACCAATCTCCCCATTGCAAAAGGAAATTTTTGTGCAAACTGATATAAGAGCAGGGTATACACAGCAGACTCCAGGTAACATTTACACAACTGGCTTCCTGACAGATTGAAGTCAATGAAGTAGGGAAGATCAGAGAGCATATGGAGGGGTTGCAAATTTTTCTGTAAAGCAGGCTTTGTACTTTGTGCAGTCGAAATAGCAAATGCCTCTGGTGCTCCAGGTTGCATTTTCTTGCCTAGCCTCTGATTTCAGTTGCATTTGGAAGGAGCAGTTCTGAGTGATCTCATCTCACCTCATAATGATAATCCATGACAAGTGCTTGCTGAGTCTTTGCTTTCTCTCAAGGATCTTTTTCTACACCATAGGAGTCACCTTGGCTTGCATGCTTGCTCAGGCTCAAAATAAAAGAAATCAATGCCCCTGAGGCATCCTCCAAACAATGAAAGATGAAGTGTAATGTGGCTATTCCCGACTGGGTATCATTCACTTCCTAAAAGGTCACTACATAATTGTGTCCTTATTGTCTACAAGAGTAACCATAATATGACTTCTACTGAATTGTCAACAATCTCCTATCTCCTTGCCATCAATACGTGACACATTGCCATTTAAAGAACTTATTTTCCCTAGTTGACTAGAAAGGGAAGGAAATAGAACCCACTATACTTAAATTTCACCTATGTTGGTTAAGTGAATTTGAAATTACTTCACCTATGGAAACTAGAGAATGAGGCCATAATTTTTATAGCCATCTAAAATGCAAAATGCTGCCTATAAGAGAGACAATATCTTTACTCTTGAGACTGGAGTACTTTTTTAGTCTGTAAATGACTATTAATGGCATCTCTGGAAAGTCAATGGTTTTCATCTGTAAATATTGCCTTTTCACAGTGTAATTAGTTAACTGAAATGTTCTCTGTAATTCTATATAATCTGGTCAGTTTTAAAGAAATCTTAAAGACATTTCAAAATCAAAATATTGAAGTACTACCAGATCATGTAATTGTGGCTTTTAATAAGAGAAATAAATAGAAATATAATCCATTAGAAACCAAAGACCTTGTATACCTAACCCTGAATTGTACCCCACATCATTAAAAACAAAACAAAAACAAAAAATAAAAGAAAGCACAGACCTTTGGAGACATTTGTTATTTAAAACCTTGATCCCCCCCCCCCAATAATTCTGATGCAAAGGAAGAAAAACGTGTCTTCCATTTTTTAAAAGAAATTTTAAATGTGTGGAGTTTTAATTCACAAGTAACAACTGTATATATTTATGGGCACAATGTGATATTTTGATCTATGTACATTTTATAGACAGAGTCAATCAAGCTAAATAATATATTCATCATCCCATCTACTTATTTTGTTTAATAATAGCTTTTAGACTAATGTTTTAAGAGTGCATTGATATCTTAAATCATGAGGAAAACAAAAAGTGAAGTTACAAATCATTGTTCCAATAATAATAAATTTTCAAATTGCCCATGAATTTATTTACCTTTTTTGGGATCTTTATCCTTTATTTGACTTTGAGTTCATGTCTACAGTCTTTTCATTTCATGCTGCAAGACTCCCTTAAACATTTCAGTCAGAGCAGATCTAGGGGTAAACTCCCTCACCTTTTGTTTACATAGGGATCTCTTAATTTCTTCCTTTTTTTTTTTTTTTGAG
>NW_007259204.1:664081-687416 GCF_000164805.1 Carlito syrichta | reverse complement strand
CCCCCGGGCCTTTTTTTTTTTTTTTTTTTTTTTTTAAGCACTTTTGGTGTATTAACCCGCTGTCTTCTGACCTTCAAAGTTTCTGATGAGAAATCTGCACATAGTTATTAAGGACGTCTTGTATGTGAGGAGTCATTTCTCTCTAGCTACTTTCGAGATTCTCTTCGTGTCATCGACTTCCAAAAATTTGACCATAATGTCTTTCAGTGTGGGTTCCTTTTTGTTCAATCTTAAAATTTGTTGAGTTTCTTGGATCTTTAAATTCAGACTTTTCATCAAATTTAAAACATGTTCAACCATCATTTCTTCAAATATCTTCTTTGTCCTCTTCTGTCTTCTGAGTCTTTCACAATGTATACATTGTTTTACATGAAAGTCTCCCACAAGTCCTGTAGATTCTGTTCATTTTCTTTTGTCTTTTTTCTTTCTGCTCCTCTGACTTGATGATTTCTATTGTTCTATTTTCAAGTTCACTGTTTTTTCCCTTCTATCTGCTCAAATCTGCCCTCAATCCTTCTATTAAATTTTCTATTTCTCTTATTATACTTTACAGCTTCAAATTTGTTTTGGTTCCTTCTTAAGCTTTTTAGATATCTTTAACAATCTTTTTATTTTGTTCATAAATTTCTTGAATTTTTGTACATCTTTTTTTGTTGTTCTGTGAATCTCTTTAAGGCAGTTTTTGTTTGTTTGTTTGCTTACTTTTTTTGGTTTGTTTGTTTGTTTTTAAATTTAGGTCGGTTAAATCTGTCTGTCACCAGATAATTTTCAGGGTTAGTTTCTGTTGCTATTTTTCCCCTTTACATGGGCCAAATTTTTCTGTTTTCTTCTTTCACGATGCATTTAAATTTTGTTGAAAAGTTAACATTTGAATGTAATAATGTGGTCAATCTACAAATCTGATTCTCCCACATTCCAAGGTTTTTCTGGGTTATGGTATTTTTTGTTTATTCTGGTTTTCCTTTCATTGTTATTGGCTGACTCTTCGTGAGCGATCAGATTAATGTGTAAACTTAAGCTATTCTCTAAAACTCTGTGGATTTTTTGTTGTTGTTGTTGTTGTTGAGTTGGAGTCTCACTCGTCGCCCAGACTGGAGTGCAGTGGCCGCTCCCGGCCACTGCAGCCTCGCCTACTGGGCTCCGGTGTTCCTTCCGCCTCAGCCTTCCGAGTAGCCGGAATTATAAGCATGCGCTACACGCCTGGCTGATTTTTTGATTTATTGTAGAGATGAGGCCTCGCTGCCCAGGCAGGTCTCGAACCCACGGGCTCAGGCAATCCACTCACCTCAACCTCCCAAAGGCACGGGATTACAGGCTGAGCCACTGAGCCCGGCTAATTCTGTGGATTTTCCTGAGTATGCACAATTACTTTCTAACTTGAACATTTGAGTTTCTGCTTTATTATGAATAACACTACTGTGAATATTTATATGCAAGCTTTTGTGTCTGCACATTTTTCGAGTCGAATTTCAGTAACATATGGTAAGTTTCATCTTCGCAAAAGGAACCACTGTCTAATCAGTGACTCCAGAAAGCAATGTACAAATCATGCTTGATTGTCCTCTTACTCCTTATTCAGTGCCTTTCAGTTTTAACATAAAACTCTTAAGTATGTCTTTTTTCCTTTACCACTATCACTTTAGTAGAAATAATTGCTATGTCTTTCCTGAATTACTGCAGCGATATTCTCAGTCAATCCTTTTACTTCCGTCCTGGTCCTTCTCCAATAAGTTATTTAAAGAAATTTCTTACAGGAAAAAAAAAAGATCTTGTAGCTCCCTACTTAAAATAACTTGATGAATTCTCATTATTTTTAGAATGAGTTAGCCTTAGCCTGACTCTCAAGACCTTGTATAATCTACTTTATATCTGACTTATAAATTAAGCTATTTATTTTATGGCAAGTCATTATCCTTTTATCATGTAATTCCTTCCACAATGCCTTCACACAAGCCACTATTTACTTCTTAAACAGGTCACACTATTTTCCATTTGAGACTTTGCTCATCATGTATCCCCTACAGAGATTTTGTTTTTTCGGATCTGAGCATGGCCAGAGTTGGAGTCTCACTCTGTCACCCAGGCTGGAGTGCAGTGGCACACTCATGGCTACCACAGTGTTGACCTGCTGGGCTCAGGCGATCCTTCCACCTCAGCCTTCCAAGTAATCGGAACTACAGGCGTGTGCTACCATGCCCGGTTAATTTTTTTAGGTCTCTCCAAGTTACCCGGGCTGGTCTCAAACCCACGGGCTCAGGCAATCCACTTGTCTCAGCCTCCCAAAGTGCTGGGATTACAGGTTAAATCACTGAGTCCTACCTGTTTGTTTTATTAATGATGACTACTCTTACTGGGGTTAGGTGGTATCTCAATGTGGTTTTGATTGGCATTTCTCTGGTGATTAGTGAGGCTGAGCACTTTTTCATGTGTCTTTTGACTGCCTGTATATCTTCTTTTGAGAAGCGTCTATTCATGTCTTTTGCCCACTTTTTAATGGGGCTGTTTTGTTTTTTGTTTTTTGTTTTCTTTCCGGCATGTTTGTGTTCCTTATAGATCCTGGATGTTAGGCCTTTGTCAGATATACAGTTGGCAAATATTTTTTTCCCATTCTGTGGGCTGTGAGCAGGGAAACACCTGCTCTTGATGGTTTCTTTTGCTTTGCAGAAGCTTGTCAGTTTGATGAGATCCCACCTGTCTATCTTATCTCTTATGGTATGGACACTTGGGGTTTTGATCAGGGATTGATTGCCAGTTCCAATTTCCCTAAGCGTGTCTCTTGCATTTTCTAAGGTTCTTATAGTTTGAGGTTTTACGTTTAGGTCTTGGATCCATTTAGAATTAATTTTTGTGTATGGGGATAGGTAGGGGGTCCTATTTCAATCTTCTGCATGTGATCAGCCAGTTTTCCCAGCACCATTTACTGAATAGGCTCTTCTCTCACCAGTGATTGTTGTTGGAGGCTTTGTCAAGGAAGAGTTAGTTGCGAAATTGAAGATTTGCTTCTAAACTCTACCCTGTTCCATTGGTCTGTATGCCTGTTCTTGTGTCAATACTAGACTGTTTTGATTATTGTAGCCTTATAGTAACATTTGACATCTAGAAGTGTGATACCACCTGCTTTGTTTCTTTTGCTAAGGTTTGTATTGGCTATTAATGGCCGATTATTTTCCATATGAATTTCTGTATTGTCATTTCCAGGTCTGAGAAGAATGATGTTGGTAATTTAATGGGTATTGCATTGAGTTTGTAGATTGCCTTTGGTAGGATGGGCATCTTAACAATGTTGAACTCCCTATCTATAAGCATGGAATATTTTTCCATTTATTTGTGTCTTCCTGAATTTCTTTGAGCAGTGTTTAATACTTCTCATTGTAAAGGTCTTTCGCTTCTCTGGTTAGGAAGATGTCAAAGTATTTCGCTTTTTTGTGGCTATTGTGAATGGGATTGTGCTTTTTATTTTGTTCTCTGTCTGCTTGTGCAACTGTCTTTTGCACATTTATTTTGGACCTTGAGATTTTGCCAAAGTCCTTTCCAGTGAAAGCAGGTTTTTGACAGATTATCTTGGATTTTTGAGGGATAACTTGACTTCCTTGTTTCCTATTTGGATACCCCTGATTTTCTTCTCTTGTCAAATTTCCCTAGCTAGGTCTTCCAACACAATGAGGAACTAGAGGGGTGGGAGTGGGCAGCCTTGTCTTGTTCAAGTTTTAGGGGAAACGTTTCCAGTTTCTGTCCATTTAGCAATATGTTAGTTGTGGGTTTATCATAGATAGAACTTACTATTTTGAGGTATGTTTCTTCTATAACTAGCTATTTTAGTGTTTTTACCAAGAAATGATGTCTGATTTTACCAACAGTTTTTTCTGCATCTAATAACATAACCATGTGATTCTTATTATTACATCTGTTGATGTATTTAATTACATTTATGGTCTTGTGGATGTTGAACTAGCCCCACATCCTGGGGATGTAGCTTACTTGGTCATGGTGGATGATTTTTGAGATGTGTTTTTGGATCTGATTTGCTAAAATATTGTTGAGAATTTTGGCATCTATGTGCATCAGGGTTATTGACCTCCTATAGTTCTCTTTTTTTGTTGTTGTTGAATCTTTACCCAGTTTGGGCATCAGTGTTATGTTAGCTTCGTAAAATGGTTTGGGGAGAATTTCATCTTTCTCAATTGCCTGGAATACTTTCAATAGAGTTGGTATCAACTCCTCCATGTACATTTTATAGAATTCTGCTGGAAAATCCTCCTGTCCAGGGCCTTTTTTTGTAGGTAGGTTTCTTATGATAGAGACAATTTCCTGGGTTGCTATTGGTCTATGTAGTGTCTCGATGTCTTCTTGTTTCAACCTAGGGAGGTTGTATGATGTCAGAAAGTCCTCCGTTTCATTTAGGTTATCAAGTTTGTTTCCATACAGGTGTGCATAGTAATCTCTGATAATCTTTTGTGTTCCTTCAGGGTCAGCTGTGATTTGATCTTTTGTATGTTTGTTTGTGTTTATTTGGACTTTTTCTCTTTTTCTTGGTTTCTAAGAGTCTATCAATCTTGTTAATTCTTTCAAAGAATCAGCATTTTGTTTTGTTGATGTTTTCTATTATATTTTTGTCTTCTGTGTTCTGTGTTTGGGCTCTTATTTTGGTGATGTGGATTCTTCTGCTAAATATAGGGTTTTGGTAAGCTTCTCTTTTCAGCTCCCTTAGGAGCTTTTGTTAGGCTGTCAGCTTGTGATCTCATCATTTTCTTGATGTGTGCTTATGGAGATAAAAACTCCCCTCTTAGAACTGTTTTCATGGCATCCTAGGGTTTTGGTAAGATGTTTCTTCATTTTCATTTGTTTTCAGGAATCTTTATTTCTGTTTTGATTTCAGTAGATTCAGTAGTTGTTTAACATCATGCTGTTTAGAGTAAATGTTTTTGTGGGCTTTGAGGAAATTTCGTTAGTGCGTATACTTATTTTTATTCCACTATTGTCTGAGAAGGTCATGGCAATATTTCAACCTTATGGAATTTGCTTATGCTTGATCTATGGTCAAGGATGTGACTGATCTTGGAGTAGGTTCCATGTTGTGATGAGTAGAATGTATATTCTGTGGCTGTGGGGTGGAATATCTGTAGGTATCTATTTAGAACATTTGGTCGAGTGTCAAGTTTAGGTTCTGGATGTCCTTTTAGATTTTTTGCCTTGATGATCTATGTAGTGCTGTTAATGGGGTATTCAAGTCCCCTGCTATAGGATGTTAGAGTCAATATCTTATTTTAGTTTACTTAGTAGTTGCTTTATAAATGCTAGTGCTCCTGTGTTTGGTGCATATATGTTTAGGATGGATAGACTGTTTTGTCATTATGTAGTGTCTTTTTATATCTTTTAAAATTTTTGATAACTTAAAGGTTGTTTTGTAAGATTGTGACTCCTGTCTTCTTTTGTGAGCCATATGCCTGGAAACTCATTTTATCCTTTAACTTTGAGTTTGTGTGTGTCCTTGAGGTGAAGTGAGTTTCTTGGATGCAGCAAATGATTGGGTGGTGCTTTCTTATCCAGTTTGCCATTCTGTGTCTGTTCAGTAGTGCATTTAGTCCATTTACATTCAGGCTGATTGTTGCAATGTGATTGTGTATCCCTGTCATGAGGTTTTATAGTTTTTTCATTATTTGTTTGCTTGTTTTCTTTTAGCTTTGGGTTGATGTACGTATGTGTGTTTTTAAGTTTGTTTTACTGTATTGTTTGTTGATTATGTGCTCTGCTGTTCTCTTGGGAAGTGTTTGGTTATTCTTATTTTGTGTTCTTCTGTGCTTGATAACTTTATAAATATCTCCTGTGGAGCTGATCTGGAAGCTGATAATCTCTTAGGTATTAGATGTCTGGGAAGCATTTTAATTTTCCATCACTGATGAAGCTGAACTTGAACTTGACTGGGCAGAAAATTCTTAGTTGAAACTGTTTATATTAGAAGACTTTGAATATTGGACTCCTGTCACTTCTTGTTTGTAGTGTTTCTGCCAAAAATCTGCTGCTATTCTGATTGATTTTCACTGGTAGGTAGTCTGACCTTTCTCTCTTGCTGCCTTTAGGAATGTTTCTTTTGTGCCTACTTTGTGTAGGCAAATTACTATGTATCTAGCTGTTGGTCTTCTCATTTGATGTCTTGTTGGGGTTCTCTGTATCACTTGTGTTTGGCTGGTCACATCTCTGGTGAGATGGAGAAAGTTTTCTTGAATAACCTCTGGAATACTTCTTCCAAGGTGTTGTCCATTCCCTTTCTTCATCTGGGATATCAATCAGGTATAGGTTTAGCCTCTTATATAATCGCACATCTCTTGTAGGCTTTGTTCTTTCTTTCTGAGTTTTATTTCTATGTTTTTTACAGATCAGGTTAATTCCGTATTCTGGTCTTCAAGTTCTGAAATTCTTTCTTCTGCTAGATTAATTATTCTTTCCATGTTTGTCATCTTGTTATTTCCTGGATGAAATGTTTTATTGCCAAAATCTCTGCTACATGTTATTTCAGTGCATCTTGTCCTTCTTGTGTCTTATTCACTCTTTCCATCTATTCCCTAATCCCTGTCATATTCTGGAGTCCACCATTGGTTACTTCCATTTTGGGGGCTTCTGGGTCTGATTTTTCAGACGTTTTCTCTGTGTTACACTTGAAATTACTTGGGTCTTCCACTGGTTTTTCCTCATTTTTGACAGAACTCTTGCTTTTCTCTTTAGTTCCATTATTCAGTGGCTGTGGGAGAGGCAATCACATCTCATGGTTGCTCAGCCATCTATTCTTTCCTGATCCAAGCTCTGGATTTGTTCTATTTTGAAAGAGGACTGTGGGTGAGAAGTTTTGCTCACTCTTGTAGTTTTGAAAGCAGATAAAGTAGAGGATGGGGAGCTAGGATTCAGAAACTACTTGAAAATCATAATGTCAATGATTATGGAATGTGTTCCCTGAGACCCACTCCCTACCACCACTCTATATGATGATGTAATGGGTACGTATGTGTAACCCCTCAGTCCAAGATACAGTAACAACAATGAGGAGAACAGAGGATAATAGATGAAATAAGATGGACAAAAATTTTAAAAAATGGAAAAAAAAGCACAGAACTATGTAATCAGAAACCAAATTTAAAAAACAAACAATTGAACACATACACACACACACACACACACACACACCAAAACAAACTGGAATAACAACAAAGTGAAACAAAACAAAAAACAACAACAAAAACTGGGAAAGCTAAACACATACACACAAACACACTCCTAGCACTAAGTGAATGGAAAAGAAAAAGAGAAAGACCAGATTAAAAAAAGAAAAAAACTGGAATTCAGATTAAACCCCCACACATATATTCACACATACCAACACTTAAAAAAAAAGAACAAAAACAAACCAACAAAAACAAAACAATACAAAACAAAAACTGAAAGATGCACATGCAATTATTCACATACACACATAGACAGAAAACAAAAGAAGAAAGAAGAAGGAAAAAAAGGGTGGTATGCAGATCAAACCTTCACATACACATTTAAACACAAAGGAAAAATATTTAAAAAATTGAAAAACTGACAAACAGGCAAAATTTTTAAAGATTAAAAAAATTAAAAATTTAAAAAAGAAGAAAACATCCCTGCCCTCTTGTGGCAGGTTCTGTAATTGTTCCTCTCGTCTGCTTCTCTGCTACCTCCTTCAGAGCCTCCACCCCTTCCACTCTTCCCATTGTCCAGCGATGGGGCTGTAGTTCCCCCCTTCCATTCTCTTATGATCAGGTGGATCCCTTCCAGTAGGGAGGTGCGGGATTATCTCTTCCCCAGGTATGTACTTGTGAGGAGTACCCCAACCAGGCCTATCCTGGAATGGAGTTCTCCTATTCTAGTTGACATCCAGATTCCACCTGGATTTGTCCTTCTCAGTCATGCCCCCGCTGTGTGGGTCTGATGTTCAGAGGATTGCTGGGAAAGAGGGAGGTTGGATCAGCCCCAGACTAACCAGTGTCCTCTTTGGTGGTCTGCTTTCTACTTTTCTGGCCACACCCTTTGTCCCATGGCTGAATCGCGGTGGGGGGGTGCAGCACCTGAGACTCTGCACTTTTACTGTCTCTCCGAAGTTTATACTTTCAGGACATTCCCTCTGGGTCATGATCACCCCCTGGGTAGTGAATCCATCTATCACAGAGATCCAGTCTGTTGCTGCATGGTGAACAAGTCAGAGCACTTTCCTGCCCCGTTTTCAAGATGGTGGTGGGGTGCGTCATTCATCTTCTCTGGTGAGACTCTGCATCTGGGCTCCCTCTGTAGCCACAGCTGCCTGTGTCCAGTCAGGCACTGCAGCAGTGTGGCAAAGCCTAGAGCTAGCAGTCTCTCCCACTGCAGTGTTGAAGCACAGCCTGGAGCTGGTAACCTCTTCCTGCTGCTTCTTTGCAGGAAAACTTTTGTTAGTTCAAAAAAAAAATGGCATTTGACTTCTGCCACTCAGGAAGTGCTAAGGACCAAGCAGAGCAGCTGCAGCACCAGCTGCTTCACCGGGAGGGCCCTGGCCCCTTACTCACAAGCCCCACTTAGTATCTCCCAGCATCTTCTTCCCAGGAAGTGTTTCGCTGATTTTTAAAAAATGGCTCTCAGTTTCTGTGGCATCTGTGTTTTAAATAGGTTAGAAAAAATTATCACTATGAAAGTAAGAAAAATGCCAATTCTACGTGAGTTTTTTGTGTGTTTATTTACAAATATATCTTCAGAATGAAAAAATCGTGCTTTGCACATTAGAAGTGTTTGGTAAGTATTTAAGAAACAGATATTAACATCAGAAGACATAAGATGATAATGTTTTTCAAAATGTAATTTAAGTAAGATTAAAATCTTAAGATATACACTTACTAATAGAGGCATTCTTTCAAGGATTTTGAAATATATCATCTTTTTAACTATATTATATGGATATTGGAACAATCTGTAGTATTAGAGCTTTTTCTAAAATGTACACACATATTTTAATTGTCTACAGAGTTTTTATTAAAGAAATAAAATCAAAATTAATGATGCTTTCAGTGAAGCTTGTCTAATGATGTCAGCAGTTTAATGAAAGTTCATTTTACAGCAAGTGTTAATTGGAGATAAAGGATCAGAAAATGTACACAAATAATTACAATCTACTTAGTCTGAAGTCTTGTTTTCAAAAGCAGAATTTAATTTTTATGATTTTCTAACACTGACTTGGAATTTTCTGGAAGCTTAAACAAAGGCAGTTTGTGTCACTATTACAGAAAATTTGACAATAAAACAGCTCAGTTTAGTAAGTGAATATTGCACTACATACTGTAATAATGCAAAAAAAAAAAAAAAAATCTGAGAAACAGTTCCAGCCATCAAAGACAAGATAAACATACCTAGAAGACAAGCATTTATAAGAAACTCAGATTTCACTGACAATCAACTATTGGTACTGAGTTTTGAAGACTTGGACAGATCTTTAGTCCATGTTGTCACAGGCTCACCTGCCTGTAGGGTCAGTCAAAAAAAAAAAAAAAAAGGAGGAAGGGAATGGAAAGGTTGACTGCCTACTGTGGACCATGCTTGAAAGCACTTGTCATATAATATCTCAACCCTCTGAGTTAGGCATTATTTCTGCGTTCACTTGAGGAGACAGGACAAATGTAACTAAGTTGTATCAGGTCAAGAGGATAATAGAGAATTTGGGACTGAAATTTAGGTTTGGCATTTTCTATAGCATACAGCTCCATCTGCAGAAACCTAAAATAAAAACAACCAAAAAATATTCTATCCAACAAACTTTCAATTATAAGTTTCTAGAAAATCAGTCCTCTAAAGCTGGAAATGAAATAAGATACATGGTGCCTTCAATATTTCCATGCCTCCAATTGAATATCTGTATTTGACTGACATTTATTGAATGACAGCTATATCCTAGATTGATTTGTGCATAGTAAATTATTCTCCTTTCCAAAAATGCCTCTCTTTTTAAAATTTTTTCTGCATTCTACACCCAGAAAATAAAATTACTTTTTCATTCAGGCATATATATACATTTTTAGGAGCATAAAGGTGACAAATCGATTCTATAATCATTAACTCATAATAAGCTGAGTTTGTTTTTATTTTTATTTTAAAGTGATTTGCTTCCTGTTTCATTGCTCCTAATGCTAAATTTCTGTTCCTTTCATTGTAATAGAAAAATTAACATTTTTGGTATAATGGAGCCATTTAAAATATTTGTTTTGTAGCAAGACATTGAAAAATATCACAAAATTAGTCTTTAAGGATATATTTGGGTACAAATGTACTATGTTACTATAAATATACATATTTATCTATATGATCTAATAGCAGAGTTCATTGGCAGCAATCTAATAGCAGAAAAAAAGTAAGTAAAAATAAAAAAACACAGTTTGAGAATCACAAAAATTATACCTAACTGTAAGCCTTTTGAACATATTTAATATTCCTTCAATAAAAGGAGAAAAATTCTATTGCTTTAAATATTTTAAAGGTTACTGAATAAATAATAAACCATAGGGAAACATGGCCTACATTGGTATGTTAATAGGAAAAATAAACCAGAAGCTATTCATTTTTATATCTCTACTTTATGAAATGACAACCAAATAACTCTAATGGGTGAAACAGACCTCTAGGTCTAAAAGAGGCATTCAAGAAGTTTTGATGCCTCCAGGATGCAATTAGTCAACTACAGTAAGACTGTATTACATAGTCTACTAAAATAGAAAAAGTCAAGTTTTCTTAAAGTACCTAATTTATCAGTATATTCCAAATACTCATGATAGAAATTTGATTAAATTGTGTGATCTCTCTTATTAAATTGTGTGACTGCATGTGTTGTCACAAGTATCTAAATACTGAAATATGTGATTTAGACAGTTGACTAAATTAAATGTGGTAACAAAAATAAGATAAAATAACCTAAAACAATGAACAAAAACTATCTTCCTCTGATAAATTCTAATCTCTTATTTCATATTTTCAATTGACTACTTTAAAAGACTCTAAGAATTAAGCTATCTGGAACCAATTAAGCTATCTGGAACCAGGTCATCTACCCTAGCCATAACCCGAAAGCCATACATGATTCTAATATGTTCCTCATTACCAGATCCAATCCGTCAGAAAGACCTGTTAATTTACTCATCAAAATAATCAATTAACCTACTTCTCCCCTTTATTGCAACTACATCAGTCTAGTGGGTCAATATTGTTCATTTAGTCTTCATATCTAGATTCCCAACTGTTATCTATGCTTCTACATTCTCACATTCTCTTTTCCATAGAGCAGCCAAAGTGATCATAACTTTTTAACAATATATATAATAATGAATAACTTTACCCCTATAAACTCTTCAATAAGGTCTGCTTAGAATAAAATCTGTTCTTTAACATGGCCTAAAGGACCTATATGTTTTGAACAGCAACTATTTTTAAATGTGTGTATTCCCTATGTGCTATCTGCATTAAACTGTGTTTATGCTTGCTTGCTTTCTGGAACATTCTTTATTCCGAATATACTTCATTTTCTTTCCTCAGAAGACACTTTCTTTCTTCAGAATACACTTCATTTTCTTTCCTTCATTCTTTCACTGGCTTACACAGGATTGAATCTTTTTGATCTCAGCTTATATATTACCTTCTCAAAAATATTTTCCCTACAGTTTTAATCAATCTATTACCTATTTACTATCCATTATATAATTTATTTTTATTTTATTTATAGTGCATAGCATAATCTGAATTTTCTTAGTATATATGTTTACTTTTTAAAAACTTTTTATCTATATACTTTGGTATTTGAACTCCTTGATAGTACAGGATGTTTTGGATCACAGCTTAGAAATAGCCCTAGTATATAATGAATAATATCAATAAATATCTTTTGAATATATGAATAAAGCCTTAGAAAGAAACCAACATTCTAAGAAAAGACGTGGTTTATAGAGAATCTTGATATCTTTGAATAACTTTATTAACCTTTCTAAATAACTTACACTTCTCACTCTCAGGTGAGTCACATAGAAGTTATAGCACATCTGCACTTCTCAAAAAATGTTTTGCCTTTTCAATAGTACATGGGCCAAGTTAGCTCTGATTGTGGTTCATGCACCTCCCTTCTAATATAAATCTAAAAAGAGAATTTAGCCAATACCAAGGTAGGAAGTGGGTGAGGAAATGACATGTCTTTCCATTTAAGAAAATATATCTGCCAATAGTATATCTGACAAAGGCCTAACATCCAGATCTACAAGGAACTCAAAAGTGCTGAAAGGAAAAAAATAAACAGCTCTATTAAAGAGTAGACAAAAATATGAATAGACACATCAAAAGAAGACATACGAGCAGTCAGCAGATACATGAAAAAATGCTCAGCTTCACTAATCATCTGAGAAATGCAAATTAAAACCACACGGAGATACCACCTAACTCCAGTCAGGATGTCCATCGTCAATAACTCAAAAAACAGCAAATGCTGGAGAGGATCCAGGGAAGAGGGAATGCTTCTACACTGTTAGTGGGAGTATAAACTAATATCACCTATTTGGAAACAGTGTGATGGTCCCTAAAAGATCTAAAAATTGACCTTTTATATGACCCAGCAATGCCCCTTCTGGCAATATACCCAGAGGAACTAAAATCATTCTATAAAAAGGATATCTGCACATGCATGTTTATTTCAGTATTATTCACAATAGCAAAAACATGGAACCCATCATTCTGCCCATAAAAAGTGAACTGGATTTTAAAAATGTGGTACATTTACATGATGGAATATTATGCAAAAATAAATAAGGACAGAATTATGGACTTTGAAATACCTTGGATGGATTTAGATCTATCATACTCAGTGATCTATCACAGAAACAAAGAACTGAGTACCACATGTTTTCACTTATAAGTGAACTCTGAACATTTATCATAATACTATAAGAAAAAGTTTGGCAGTAGCTGGATGCTGCCTGAGGAGGTAAGTGTACCTGATCTCAAAACAGGCGAAGTGGGGACCAAAAGGAGGTCCAAACTTTACCTATATGATGACCACTTGTTTACCTAATCCTGAATTGTACTCCACATCTTTAAAATAAAAAATTAAATAAACGAAAAATTAGAAAAAGACAATTTCTTTTCATAGATCTCTATATGATCCATGGTTAGTAACCAGATTTTGGTTCCAGTAGAGAATCAAGTATTGGACTTACCTTTCTGCTGTAAACAAATAACTTGGATAAAATATATAAAGCAGCTGTTTTCTGTTGAACTACAGACTGCACAAGACTGTGATACATGACACAGGAGAAATGCATTACATGGTATTTACATTCAAACAAACTTTCTTTCTGGGGATATTTTCCAAACAGAAGCACAGGGAATTACAATTCATAGAGAGAGAAGTCTTGTAGAGCAGAAGAACTAGACATCAAAGTTCAGGGCTGATTTGGGAAGTTGAATTTGCAGGGGAAGATATAAGAAAGCAAGTTGCTACTCAATAAATAAATAAACAAATAAATAAATCCAGACACATAGCTAAGCCCTTGGCTTTTGGTTGAATAGTAACCTCTACATATACAGGCAACATTCTATGAGGGTTGCTAGAAAACTCTTGGGAAGCTATGGACTGAATAGCAAATCTAGAATCCATAGTGTGCTAATAGATGATGTATATCTGACCAGCCAGAGTTGAGAGATGGCCATAACTTGTAAGTAGGTCTCCTCTAGCCCTAGAATAAGAGCTATTCCAGGAGCGCACAAACACGGCTTCACAAACATCCACTAACAAACTAACAACCTACCAGCCCAACCTGAACAGCTGTTTAAAAATAAAAATTATAGACTTGCAGAACTATGATATCTGAACTATCCATGATAAAAATAGGAAATAGGTATCCGAAGAAACAAAAAAAAATGTGATCTCTATCTGGGATTAATAGACAGTAGAAACAGATACAGAAATTATACAGACATTTGAATTACCACCTAACACTTTTAATAACAATTTCAAATACGTTCAAGAATTTAACAAAAATGATAGGAATAAAAAATAAATAAGTAGGCATCTTAGTAGAAAAATGGAAACTGTAAAAGAAACCCAATGGAATTCCACAGAAAAATGCAATATCTGCTTTTTAAAAATGAAAATGTATAAAATTAACAGCATAATGCATAGTGAAGAAGAAAATTTGAGTTAATTTGAATATCCAAAGTAAAGCAAAGGATAAAAACATTACATATATGCGAATTAGTAATCTGTGGGTTACTATTGCATGATCTTATAGAAGCATAATTGAATTCATATTTGGAGAGAAGAAAAAGATTACAGTAGAAAAACTATTTGAAGAAATATGACCATTTTCCTCCTAAATTTGCTGAAGACAATATATCCAGAAATTCAAAAGCCCCAGCACAACTTTAAGTAGGGCAGACATAAAGACATCATGAAAACTTATGGAAATCAAATTGCTGAAAATTGATGATAAAGAGAATATCAGAAGTAGTTTAAATATATATGAATATGCACACGTCTATAAAACATTTATAATTAACCTTGACTTCTTATCAGAAACCATGTACATTAGAAGAAAATTGAACAATAGGTTTTAATGCTGTAAGAAAAATTTTAAATTTTTTATATTTAACAGAAACATTCTTGAATAATAAAGATGAAATAATAATTTTTGACAAAGTGCTACTAAGAAAAACAAGGGATTGCCAATCTATCTATCCAGTCATTTCCGTCAGAATCCTTGTTGCTTTAATTTGTATTTTGCCATCCAGCATTTTGGTGTAATCAAAAGCTTCTGACAATCCTACAACTATAATTCAATCACCCAGAAACATTCAAGAATTATAAATTTCAAGACCCATGACCAGATTATTTACATCAGATTCTCTAAGACCATATCCTGGGTGCCAGAATATTAAAATTCCCTAGATGACTCTAATGGCTTGTAGGTGATTGTAGCAGAGAAACACTTTTTTTTCTTTAAAAATTCTAGACCTAGGTCCACAGGACTTGTCTAAGATTAAGGCTGGAACACTAAGCAGCAACTTTTAACTTTCATCACAAGTATAACAGCATGTAAAAAACCTATAAAAATCTTCACTGGGGGAGGGAGAAAAAAGCATAGTAAGACATTCTCTGTAGTACAAACACATAGGGACAACCAATGCTGATGACAGAGCAGTGACACTGAAAAAAGTCCTCCATCCCACCAGACGCCAAACAAGGCTTAAGGCAATGGAAATCTTTCCTACTTTTATTTCTTTCCTCTCATTTTTTGGTGCTATGATTGTCATAAGTTTTACTTCTACATAAGCTTTTGAAACCCATCATACATTGCTACTCACATAACAGGATCTTTAGAAAGGGAATATATATGCGATCAATTTAATTCTACATATTGATCTTAAAATTGCTTTTGGTTTCTCTCATTTCAAATAGTGTGAACAAAATACAAGAAACAAGCAAAAATTCTTTGATTTATCCCTGGAGGTCTATCCTGTCATCTTCCATAGTCTGTGGGGCGGGGGGTCAGTGGAGATGCCTAGTGACTTAAAGTTGCTGTAACAATGTACCACAAACTGGGTGATTTAAAACAATGAAAATATGTTCTTTTACAATTGTGGTATCTAGAAGTCTGAAAACATGGTTTCAGGAGGGTCACGCTCCTCCTGAAGGCCTAGGGAAGAATGTATTCCATGACACTCTCCTAGCTTCTGGTCATTGCCTGCAATCCTTTGTGTTCTTTGAATTCTACATGTATTACTTCAATCTGCCTCTGTCTTCACATGGCATTGCCTGTCCCCTGTGTATCGTTGTCTCTGAGTCTTCACCTGGACTTTTTATAAGGACACCAATAATCGCATTTATGGTCTATCTTAATCCAGTATAACTTAATTTTATCTTTCCCTCTTTAAATTTTTTTTAAATTTTAAAGGTTTGAGGTACAATTCATGGTTAAGTATACAAATGTTCATTATGCAGGTACCCTTGTTGATGAGGTGTGTCCCCCCCCTCCTGGGGCAGATTCCAACTACTGCCAGTCCCGCCCCCACCCTATGTTTCCTGTTACTGCCAAGCCTTTTCTTATAGTATTGCAATAATTGTTCAAGGTCCACTTATGAGTGAGAGCATGTGATACTCAGAGTATAGACTCTAAGTCCATCCAGGTTGCTGTGAAGTTCATGATTTTGTCCTTCTTTATGACTAATATTCCATTATGTACATGTACCACTTTTTTTTTATACAGTCCTCTTTTGATGGGCAGCATGGTTGGTTCCATGTTCTTGCTACTGTGAACAATGCTGCAATAAACATACGTGTGTAGGTATCTTTTTCATAGAGTGATTTAAGTTTTTCTGGGTATATTCCCAGTAGGGGGATTGCGGGATCACATGGAAGATTGGTTCTTTTAGATCTTTTAGGAATGATTTAGAGATGATTATTCTTATGTCTCCAAAAGTAGAATTTTCCCTGATAGGGTTTGGACTTGTTGGAGGCACTTTTTTCCACAGAGGCTGTTTACATTCCCCATCAACAGTGTAGAAGTATTCCCTTTTCGCCTCATTCTTTCCATCATCTATTGTTTCTTGAGTTGTTGATGAAAAAGTGTTCAGCCTTACTAGTCATCAAATAAATGCAAATTAAAACTACACTAAGATACCACCTAACTCCAGTCAGGTTGGTCATCATGACTTCATTTTAAATTGATGACATCTCCGAAGATCCTATTTCTATATAACTTCACATTCACAGGTTTGTGGTGGACATGAAACTGAGAAAATGGGCATTCTCCAGTTCTTGTGGGCAAGCTTTGGGAGACACTGTACAACTGAGCACAGTCATTACCTAAAATTCATGTTTTTTCAACAAGTGACATAAATTTACCTCATCGAACAATCCCAAATCTTAATCCATTTCAGCATCAACTGTGAGTACACATTTTTGTTTAAATATCAAGTCAAATAGTCTCAAATATTTAGGTTATCTAATTCAGGTATAAATGAAACTCTGAGTATGATTTATCCTGGGCAAAATTCCTCTTCATTGTGAACCTTTGAAACTAGAACACGTGTTATTTACTTCTTACACTAAATGGCGGAAGAGACATAAGATAGATGTTCCCATTTTTAAAAATGGATGAAATAAAAGAGTCACTGGCCTCCAACAAGTCCAAACCCTATCAGGGAAAATTCTACTTTTAGAGACATAAGAATAATCATCTCTGGCTTGATGTTCAATCCTTTGAACCCTCTGTCGTGACCTCTGTGTAAGAGACTCCACCTTCTCCATTCATGGTGGTGGTCCCGTTTCATCTACATGCAGTTGCTTACATGTTTATTGTCTCAAGTTTCTGCTTCTTCTCTAAATGCCAGACCTTGGTAAACAAACTAGTTGACACCTCCTTTTAAATACTACCAAACCACCACAATATCAACAGGTTAAGCATTGCCGAGTCTTGAACTAAAAACAGTGAAATACACACAAATTATCAAGGTATGTCAACAAAGAATCTTGAAGACATTCCTAATATCCCCCTCATCTTCCCTATCATATTAAATTTACAACAGCATTATGCTGAATGACACTTAGATAATTCAAAATAAATCATGTCTCTTTATCTCTACCGTGATGAAACCAGTCTAATATTTAATCATCTCACTCTTAATTGCATTTGAATTATTAAATTCATTCACCTTCATCTACAAAGTAAGTAAAATACTTTAATTTTCACAACTAATGCCTATCATTTTGCTTCCATGCTTAAAAAATTTTAATAGTTTTCCATTATATAATTTCCTCCCTCCCCTTCCCTCCCCTCCCCTCCCTTCCCCTCCTCTTCCCTCTCCTCTCCTCTTCTCTCTCTCTCTCACAACTATGTGTAACATGTTCTGCAGATCAATCCCAGTCTAATATTGTACTTTTTATCCTAACTTTGAGTCCTAAAACTGTTCTTCCAACTGTCTTGTTTCTCTCTCTAATTTCAACTTATTTCTGAAAGGCCCATTCTTTCTCTATTTACCTAGTTAACATCTATTAATACCATATCTCATTTCCTTTTGCTTCTTCCTGGAAGACCCTATCCTGATATCTAAGAATTGTTCTAATACATGTTCCCCTAGCATTGATTACATTTCTTGTATAGTATTGCTTTTTGTTTCAATTTTACATATATATACATGTATATATATAATCTGACCATTAATGTGTAACTCCCCAACTAAAATGTAATCTCAAAGGAGGCAGGGAGACATCTGTTTTTGTTCACTCTTTGATTCCTAGCACTGAGTTCGTGGCATTGGGGTTGCTACTCATGTTGAATCAATGCCACAGAATGAATGAATATGGATAAGAGATTCCATATAATCTGTTTGACTTCAAAAGTGAGGTTAGATTATAAGGCAACTGATTTATGGTCAATATAGAAAGAATGTTCTAACATACATGCTTATTTATAAGAAAAATATGCTTGTTTGAGAGTCATATGTTTACCAGAATAATTCATAATTTCATGACTTATGATGTGGCAAGTGATTCTAGACATTTGCTTTTTTACTATTCTCAACAATTCTGCATGACAAAAATAATCTTAATTTTTGCTAATAAAAAATAGGCTCCTGTGATAAGCAACATGGTAGGACTGACATTCCAAAAACATTGCCCTAGTATAATCGCCTCCCTTTGAGTGTGAGTGAAAACTGTTAATTATATACTTTGGTGATTATGTCAAACTACAAAAAACTTATGTAGACGATGCTCATATAATCATATCACATTCTTTTTAAGGCAAAAAATTTTCACCAGGTGGTAAGCAGAAAGGGACGTCTTCCTTTGATGGTACTGAAGAAAGTATGTACTATATTAGAAGGCATGCAGGCTGCCTTCTAGCACAGAGTGTCTTGTGCCTTACACCCAGCAATGAAAAGGTGTTTCCAACCAGCAGAATAAGAAACTGGTTTCTACTAGCAATTTTAATGAGCTTGGAAATAAATTTTCCCTAAAACTTCCAGATAAGTGCCCAGTGTGGCCAACACCTAATGTTAGTTTCGTGAGACGCTAAGGGGAAAAAAAGCAGTTAAACCCCCATAACACGTATCATTTATTTTATTTTATTTTACTTTTTTTGAGTTGGAATCTCCCTCTGTCACCCAGACTGGAGTGCAGTGGCCGCTTCCGGCCTCTGCAGCCTCGACCTGCTGGGCTCCGGCCATCCTTCCTCTTCAGCCTTCCGAGTAGCCGGAGTTACAGGCGCGCCCTACCACACCTGCCTAATTTTTTATTTTTTATTTTTTTGATTTATTGTAGAGATGAGGTCTCGTCAAGTTGCCCAGGAGGGTCTCGAACCCTCGGGCTCAGACAATCCACTTACCTTGGCCTCCCAAGGCGCGGGATTACATGCTGAGCCACTGAGCCCGGCCATATATCATTTATTGAACTGTTAATTAATAAATGGTATTATTCAAGCTGCAAAATTTGTGGATATCTGTTTATGAAGAAATAGAAAGACAATCCTTCTATTGAAAGATAAGTGTCTTACTTTTTTTTTTTACACCTAAAATGTGACCAAAAAAAAAGAATAAAGCCCAAGGAATTTTTGGCTACAAATCTCTAACTGCTTTGCACTCAACCCACAAAGCATCATCCAGATCTATTAGGGGCAAGAAAAATGTGAGAAGGCCATTGTTAGGGTACGGACAGGGTGAGGGTGGAGAGGCGCATTGCTGGCAACCCAGATATCCGAGTAGATGCAAAGAATTGCAACACAAAGAGGTAAGTGAAGAAAAGATTTATGGAGTGAGCCTGTCTTGGTGAGGGTGGCCTCGTAGCACCCCATAGCCCTGGCTTAAATCCTTTTCCTTGGAGATGTTGCACGTGACTGCCATGACTTCCTTATCGACCACATGTGGATGTCTTGGAGATCCTGTGACACAGAGACCCAATAATGTCCACCCACATTATCATAGCCCCTAGAGAAGGCATGACAAGGATTTTAATTCTCCTGCACCTTCCCAAATGACATTCCTTAGAGCTAGTGGAAAGTGCACCTCCCCTTATCTCCTATGCATTCCCAGCGGGTAGCTTTGGGAAATCCTTGACTTTCCTGTAGATAGAGCCCAATTTACTGGAAGATCGAATCCCCGCCTGCTCCCCCTCTGAGTGGTCATAACTTGAAATTACAAGTTTCATGACTTTTACAATCCTTGCCCAATGCATGATGTCTTAGGCCTTGTAAATTCCCTTTACTCTAGGCAAGCTTCATTACCACTATGAGATACCTCTGATAACTGGAAGCCTGTTTCTGAAAAGGCAAAGTCAACAAAGTTAATTTTACCTAAAGTGTGCATTTCTCCAAAAGCATAGTTTCTACTTTCTCATCATTGTGTCAGGATTTAAGAAAAAGATGAAAAAAGGCTTCTCACTCTCGGTCTGTCCTTTCAGCCACTGTAGGTAGAATAGAAATTATGCATATTTTTCTTCTTGTGTTATAGTCAATGTGGTAAAGTTTTCAAAACTTGTTCAACTAGCAATTAAGAAATTCAAGTTTTAGTACTTGTACAATTATTAGCTTTATTCTTTTTCTATGGATGATACTTTTCTTAATAAAAAGAAAATATTTCTGCTTCAATTTCAATTAACTTTCCTATTTATTTTTATTTTTTTAAACGTTTTGCCCTCAAACCATATTGCCTTGATATGTAGGAATTGTCTTTAGTTATATTTTGATATCCCAAGCACATCTAGGATACAACTATCAGTACACATCTCATCATTATAGGTCGAGAGTAGCTTTCCTACAGACACCTTATCAGTTCTTCCCTAGGAACTCTGAAGCAATGTACAGACCCTTCTGAGTTGTAGAAGTAATCATTTTCCATATACATCACTGTAAACCTTGAGGCTAACTTTTCTGCAGAAACTTCATGAGAAAATGAAAACAAATCCTTTGGTATAAAACACATTTTATCAACTATAACTCCATAGTTGGTTGCTGAAGTTATATTGTGTAAATTCATTGGGAGCATTTCCTAGGATGCAATTAAATTGTGATGATTGTTCTTGAAAAATAGATTGCATACCTGAGTTAAAGATCACTGCAACTGCCTGAATAATAAAAGACAATTATGATGGAAAACAGTCTAAATGAAGCAGCTACTTGTTTCAGTTTGTCAAACTTCTTTAACTTTTCTTCCTCATTGGTTCATCTTTCTGGCACTTAGGCTTCTGTATTGCTCTCACTTTGTTATTCTCTTTCTGTGTTCCCAAGAGCAAGTTCCGAAGAAGTAGTAGGGTAATACTTGGTAAATATATTCAACCTATTCAGTTACTATCTCTGACTATAGCCCTAATAAAATCTACTTTCATTGATTTTAGTAGGGTATCTGATAATAATCAACCAGAATTTTTAAGGAATTTTAGAAGTTTAAAAAACTATAGCAAACTAAAAAATTATAAAAACAGAAATATAAAGTTAGAGTAACTATGAATATTCATTCTGCAGAACAGGGTAGTACTGATTTAACTGCATGAATGCTAATATATTTTCTCTTTAACATGTTTTTAAATGTATTGTGACTCTAGCTTCTTATCAAAACAGCTTTGACTTGTCTTGATGGACATAAAGGTAGTGACGCCCTCCACATATTTACTTTAATGATTTTTATTTACCATTAAAATAAATGGTATTTTGGGGGGGAACCCCAAAAAAACCAGTATTATCTTGTGAAGGGTGAGCCTCTTGTAGTACACTCAGAATTTGTTCCTCCAGCTCAAACAGTCAGCCAAAGTTTTTATCTGGGAAATTTTGAGACGGTTGCATCACGATTTGCAGAAGAAATGTCCTGAGTTGTGGCAAACAAGTAACTGGTTCTTTTACCCTGACAATACACCTACGCACACGGATGGGTGATCAGCAATTTTTCCCCCCAAAAGGCATGACTTTCATGCCCCACACTCTCTAGTCACTGGATCTCCCCCCAAGTGACTTTTTGTTTGTTTGTTTCCCCGGATGTAAAAATTCCTCAAAGGGAAACGTTTTGCTGTTGTGGAAAAGGTGACACAAAAAACAGCAGAAGAGGTGAAACTAAAAGGCATCGAAATTGTTAAGTTCCAAAACTGTTTTGAGCAGTGGAAAAAGCATCCTGATAGGTGTATTGCATCAAACAGAAAGTACTTTGAAGGTGACTGAAGTTTAAACATGTAAGAATAAATACACATTTTTCATTTTAAAAAATTCTGTTTTTTGTTTATATGTAATATCTCATGAGGGCAACCAAACTATGTAATTCAAATTGTTCAAAGATTTCATATGGGACTGACATGGAAATTCCTCACCTAACAAATAATATTGAATATATTGCCTAGGCACAGTCAGTGAGCTTTCATCTTTCTTTGGAACATTAGGCATTGGTTATTGCCATAGGAAGAATTTTACAGTAGATGAGCTCATATTCTGATCCATGGTGGCAATCTCTAAATTTATCATCCTCTCCTTCACTTGTTCTGTGTACTATTACCCAGGCCATGCTATTACACCAGCTGTATTCTCTTGTTCAGTGCAACTAAGACATTTATCCTCCTGCTCCTATACCTGAACTACCACATTACCCCTCCCCTCCCCATTGGAAACAAACTATGCATCATAATTTTGTCTCCTCTGTCTGTCGATTGCTTGGAAACATCACCCCATCATTATCAATCACTCTTCAATCTCCTAGCAATGAATTTAACTGAGAAACTTCCCCAGAAGTGCCTCTTTCTTTCACTAGCTTTACTGTAAAAGCAGTTTTAACTTGTATTTTTCTTTTTCTTTCTTTTTTTTTTTTTTTTTTTTTTTGAGTTGGAGTCTCACTCTGTCGCCCAGACTGGAGTGCAGTGGCGGCTCCTGGCCACTGCAGGTTCGAGCCGCTGGGCTCCGGCGATCCTTCCGCCTCAGCCTTCCAAGTAGCTGGAACTACAGGTCCACAGTACCACATCCGGCTAATTTTTGATTTATTGTAGAGATGAGGTCTCACTAATTTGCCCAGGCAGGTCTCGAACCTACGGTCTCAGGCAATCCACTCACTTCAGCCTCCCGAAGGCGTGGGATTACAGGCTGAGCCACCAAGCCTGGCTATGTTTGTATTTTTCAAACCTCTGGTCTTTCACTGTATACCTACTCTGCAATTCAAGAGCATCTGCTGAAATATACAGAAACATCTGACTTTTAAATAAGGTATAATCCTAGTCACTAAAAATTATTAAAAATCATGATATCGCCGGGCTCGGTGGCTCAGCCTGTAATCCCGCGTCTTTGGGAGGCTGAGGTGAGTGAAT
>NW_007259204.1:643839-663998 GCF_000164805.1 Carlito syrichta | reverse complement strand
TGCACTCCAGTCTGGGCGACAGAGTGAGACTCCAACTCAAAAAAAAAAAAAAAAATCATGATATCATCATTCTTGAAGACTGAAAAAATTAAGAAAAACAGAATTTGGGGAAAGTTATCTAAGCCAATCACTCAATTATTTATTGGAAATATAATAAAAATCATTTTATCTGCATATGTTAAAAAGGAGACAGGCATTTGTTCGAGTACTAGGGTAGCAGACATAACTTCTTAATTAACTCAGAGATTCTTAAACAAAAAATTAGCTTCAATGTGGTATTTATACACACTTATTTGTAGAAATGAAAAAACTATCTATACTGTTTCAGAAAATTATCCAAAAATAGCATGGCATGTATATTCAGATTCAAAGAAAAATACATTTTCACAGTTCGAGAACCCCAAGGTATTTTAAGTGTGGCATTTCCAATCAGCACTGATGGGAGTGATTAGAAGTTCATTCTGCAAATTGTTCACAGTGAAGGTAAGAAGGCAGACAAGAATCAAAGGATATTGTCTACAATAAAGATTTTTCCCCTAGGGAAAAGGAGAAATCATTTAAATTTATTAGGTAGCAAAAATATATAATATTATTTTGTTTTAGAAAATAAATAGATGTGGTAGAGGTTACTGTAAGCCCAAACAGGATATTGCTGAAATGATGAGTCTTTTAAAAACACAGTTGAGATGTAGTGCAACTCTGAGCAAAGGCAGTTTCCAGGGAAATGGAGAAGAAGATGAACTTAGAAAGTATTATTTTAGGAAAGTTGGATATGGCATATAAGAATTCATGGATGACTCAGACTTTTCTAATCATACTCCTGAATAAAAAATTGAAGATGAGAATAAAAGATATAAGCGAATAAGTATTAACCCACTTTTGAGAAATAATTATTAACTAAATATTTACCATTGTAGTCACATAATTGTAGTAATTATTTTCACTAAATTTTTATAAACAAAATAATTTTTATGGCATTAATATTTGAACTGTATTAGTCAGAGTTCTCCAGAGAAACAAAACCAATAAGATGCCTATACACACATATATACACACACAGAGAGACAGAGAGAGTTTTTTATAATAAATACTTGTCTCATACAACTGTAGAAGATGAGAAGTCTAGACCAGGGACCAGTACATCCCATGGTGTAAGTTCTAATCCGATCCCACATCTAAAGGCAGGAGAGAACCAATGTCCCAGTTTGAAGACAATCTGGCAGCTACAGGAGTTCTCCTGGCCTTTTTGCTCTATTCAAGTCTTCATTGTATTGGATAGTAACCATCCATACTGGAAAGGGTCATCTGATTTACTCCATCTATGGATTCAAATGTTAACTTCACCCAGAAACACCCTCATAGACACACTCAGAAATAATAGTTAACCAAATATCTAAAAACTCCAAAGTCCAGTCAAGTGGACACATAAAACTAATCGTTACATGGCCCCATTTTACTTTTTGAGTAAAGTAACAAAAACAATAATCTATTTTGCAATAGTTGCATATAGAAAACAAAATACTTCCCTAAAATCCAATGCATTACTGCATTGAACAGCTCCTGAATTCATGTAATTGCATTAACATTAAAAATCAGTTTTGCTACCTCATTTATATTGAGAAAGTTCTTTTCACTGAAATATTTAGTTAATAATTGCTTTGAGAACATAGATAGCTAAAAGTCAAGCTAAGAGATGGCTTTGCATTTCATTTGAGGATATTATTATATTGTCTTTATACGTCAACTATGACTTCAAACTGTGAGAGTCCCTGTAAGACTAAACTTTTCCCTCTCACCCTTGCAAGAAGTTAGCTTCCAATTGTTTCTCTCTGCTAAACTCTCTCTTACCAAATGCTACTAAACTGCAACCCCAGTCTGGCTGCCTCTGCATCCTATCCTGTGACTAATGCAGCTTCAGGTACCCCATAAATCCTGAGAATGCAAAAAATATTCAATTCTAGAAGACACTGGACTCTGATGAGCTTTTGCCAATCTTTAGTTTCCCAGCCGAACACATATCTTAGAACCGTTTTATCACATTGCAATATTTTAATAAAAGGTTTGAGAAAATTACTTTTGTTTATGTGTGTGTTTGTTTACCTTCCACAAAGTCCATTATCGGTAGAACAAGTTTTTATTTACTTTTCCAATACAAATCAGAAACAAGAAATGTAGATTCCACTTTAAATTGAGTAACAGGAGCCATTGAAAGTCACTTTACAAGGAAATAGCCTTAGAGGAATTTTCTCTGTAAGATGACTAATACAAATTTTTTGGAAACATAGGTTAAGTTCAAGAAAAACAAAACAAAGGGTCTCTTAGATGATTTTAAATATAAACAAAGTTCTGATCTGGGCCTGTACCAGTGAAAAGGGTAAAGGAAATACAGTTTCCTGATGCAACAGGCTTACCAAAGTATTAGAAATTGAATTAACTGCTATGGTTTTGAGACTGGATAATTTATATAGAGAGGAAAGTTTAGAAAAGGAAGAGGGGAATTTACTAATTGAATAGGGAGAAACGGATGTTGGTAACAAGTGATGGAGAGAAACTTTGTTTTAAACATGAAAGTAGTAAAATACTTGGGGATTTTGAGAAAGTCATAAAAACTGAGAATCTGAGGCTTAGAAAGGAGAAATGACTACAGATGAATTTTGCAAGTTAGCTGCATAGATAGGGTGTGTAGGCTAAAATCCAAAATGCAATCAATTGCATGAGTCATGATTTTTTATGCACTGAGAACATAGAAAAAAAATCTATAGCTAATATGTGCATTTTAGAATTTTTTTAAAAAACTGTATGTTTAGAATGCATAAAATGAAAGAGCCAAGAATGAATTTTCATTATAAAAAATAAATTTAAAAAATACAAAAATTGCAATTATAAAAAATGATTAGGTGTTTTATAGAGAACAATTTATAATACTAAGTTCATGAGGTGTGTATGAGTGTGTAATACGTGGGAAGTAGATGACTATAATGTCAGTCATCTAAAAATTATTTGAGGAAGGGGGCTGAAACTTTCATGTGACCATCACCCCGAGCAATGGTTTTTGAAAGAATCATGAAATAAAATTGGGAGTAGGCAGTACACTTGAATGCATTAATTTCCAAAGGAATATAATGGTGTTTATGTTAACACAAATGTCCAAAGTGGGACAGAAATTCTACTTATCTCTTTCTACTGTTTGAGTTTGCAGAAAAAGAAAAATCAATTTCCCTTAGACAGAGTTTTTGAAAACATGATGTCATCAAGAATGTCAAGAAAACTTGTAAGCGGTTTCATTTAGAACCAATCACTGAAAGGAGCATCTATGAAGAATGTAAATATTGAGGAAAGACAGTTCATACAGATAGGAGACAGATTTATTTGGTCAGAAAATGTTTAAAATGTAATATTACCACAAATATTTTTCTGGAAATTTTATCTCATGATTGGTGTTATTTGAAAAATATTTGGAGAAATTATTCATTAATATGTATCAAGCACTAAATCTGTACTTTCACTAGAAAAAAATAAAATAAAACTGACTATAGGAAAACCCTAAGTTGTATTGTTATAATTTTATGCATGTATCATAGTGCTAGATTATAAAGTTACTATTTTGGGGGGAAAATTTAAGAAACAATCATCATTGATACATACAAAAACACTACACACTAATCTAAAATATTCACATGATATGGGGGATCAAGTAACACTATAATCAACAATAACCTTGATGGAAAGCTAGTTTAGCAGAAAAAATAAATAAATAATGGCATGCCTGATCAGCCTCTTGCATCTATTTTCTCTGTCACTTTGCTCTCTCAGATCAGGAAAATCTGTCTCAGCCTTTAGGTTAATAATGTGCTATTCACAAATTTATCTTCATGAAGGTTAGTTCAGTATTAATTGCAACAAACACCATTAGCATTAATGCACTGTATGTTAGTTCTACTGACAGAGAGTAACAGGTGCAGACGCTGAAGATACTTTGGTGCCAAACATTGTTAAAAACTGACTCACTGCAAGTTGTCTCATGAATTTCTGGAACTTATAGAGAAATTGGGTTTGTTGCCATTTTTATCACTTCCTTGAATTCTAGAGGTATAACAAATGGCTCTAATATTAGGATACTTGGGTCTGAGAGGTCAATATTTTTCTTTTATAAAATGTTTTCCACAATAATGTGTTGACAAATGATTAGCAAGGAAAAAACAAGCCTGTGATTTATAGATTTTTTTTTTACTTCTAAGACATACATACTCTGACAATAGTTGATTTCAATTTACCACTGTGATGGCACCAATTGTCTCACAAAATTTTTGTATATTTTATAACCATACCTTAAGATCTGTTGTTACCTGGACCCAGCATATCACTTCATGCTGATGTATCAAAGCAATTATTATCTAGTAGATTATCCTGGATTTTGGATTGGAAGATCTGAATACTGGCCTTATCTCTGTACCTTACACTAGTATTTCAAAATCTGTTGAGTGGGAGCTATATTATTTGCTTTTCTCTTCTCAGTACCAATCACACTTTTGGTACCCACAAGATAGTCACAAGTAGATGATAGGAAGACACTATAGTAGCTACTGTTGTTACTTTACATTTGGCACAATTAAATTGAAAACAGATTCAAGTTAATTTCACTTGAACACAAATTAAGCAATAGAGTAATAGAGATAAACTTTCTTTTACCTCAACATATTCATTTTGATTACATTTATTTGCATGTTTACAAAGGCAAAATTAAGTCAATGGATCATAAATTTGTGAACATGAACACTTGGCAAAATCCTGTTCTGCCCCTCATGGCACTGGTCTATGAGTTGATATTTTTCTTTCTATAGATGTACATCATGCCATCTCAGGGAGTTTCAGGGAACTTAACTCTTCTTATGTGTAACACACAGGTACATAAAACATATATCTATGGCTTTAAAATTTCATGGTGAGAAGTTATTAGGAAAAAATTCTACAAAAATCTCTTTACAGGGATAATAAGGAAAAAAAAATTTGAAGAACAGTGGTCTAGATCAACACTGGTAATAGAACTTTCTGCAATCATGGTTATCTTCTGTTCTCTGCTGTACATTACTCTAGCTACTTGATTTGGCTATTGAGCAGTTGAAAGGTGGCTAATCTGACTAGGGAACTGAATGTTCAGTTCCATTTACTTTTTATTAAATATAGATAGTTATATGTGCCTAACAATTGTAGTATTAGACAACACAACTGTAGATTCTAATAACCATATTTAAAGGCACAAGTACACATAAAATCAATTCTGAAAAATAAGTCATACAAGAAATTGTCTAACAGTTCATACCAACTGTATTTTTTCTTACAATAAAATACTTGATATTAGTTGCTTTATTATTCTACATCTGATGGATTTGCTTTCAGTTTTCAAAAGACAATGAGAATTCTGTATAATTCACAATAAGCGAATCATAAATTTGAGAGGTATTCATTAATTTGGAAGTGTTTTTCCATCCTTTTCTTGGAAATTGAAAATAGGTGAATGTGAGAAAATGTGAAATGTTCTTCTCCGACAAAGTGGCCTATTAACTAGGAACCAATCCATTTTTCAAATGTTGAGGAGACATTCTCAAATTTTATATGTATATAAACTTTATATATATATATATATATATATATACACACACATGCATACACACATATATATTTTAAGCAGGATTTATTAAGAGGACAGAAAAGTTCCCACAATGGGAGGAGACCCAAAGGGGTTGCCCAAATTATATTTTTTATTACTTATTTTCATAACATCTTCTCTAAGAATTGCAAAACACTAAAAAATCAAAGACTGCAATTTACTTTTTTTATTATTTTAATTTGTATTGTCTCATCTTATTGCACATATTCTAAGATAGGAGACCATTGATTTTTTCTTAACCAATTCCTATATAAAAATAAGTGTGACTATTTTAAACACCATGATAATTAATCTTAAAGCAACAATCTAAAGACATTATAACTGCTTAAGTTGTAGCAACAATAATGTTGCATAAATTAATAAACTTATAAGCAGAAGCAGTATTTTGAACAGCAGCTACATGATTCCATATTTGTATTCATAACCACCACTATGCAATGCTACACATCAAGTGAGTAAAATAAAAGTACTCTGTTTACAGTGATCTTGATATCTGTATATATGTTGTCTATATGCATATTCTATTATCTGAGTGACCCCAAAAATCATATGTTGAAAATCTCCATTGCAGAGATATTAAAGGGCAGGCCCTTTCAATAAGTGATTAAGTTATGATGGCACTGTCCTTATGAATTGATTAGTATTTCATTAAAAGCTTGAAGATATTAACTTATGTCCTTTCGTTCCTTCTACCATGTGAGAACACAGAGTTCCTCCTTCTGGAAGATGTAACAATAAGACACCATCTTAGAAACAGAGAGCAGCCCTCTCCAGACACCAGGACCAGCTGATGCTTTGATCTTAGATATCATAGCCTCTGGAACTAGGAGAAATTAATTTCTGTAATTTAAATATTAATGACTATCAAGAATATTGTTACAACGGCACAAATGGACTAGGACAGTGTAAGTGAGGAGTAAAAAAAGGCATAACTAGCCTCTAGTCTAAATTTTTTTAAATATTGAATACATCTTTATGTTAAAATTATTTTGGATAAGTATATTACTATCAATAATTTTTAAATGACACGTTTATTTTTACTGTAAATTTATATTATAAATGGATGCTGCTACATAGAAGACTAATGTGTTATAGTAGCAAGACACAATATCTGAAAGATCTTGTAATGTAATTTTTGGTGTCTTTTCTATAATAAATTTTTAAAAATATTATGTAACTGGGTCTACAAGAGTAATATGTGGAATTGGTAATTATCTAATGACTAATGAAATTTATGTATCCAATCTAACTTTTCAAAATGAAATAATGGATTTTCATTGTATTTATAGTGAACTGCTCAAGCAAAAATTAATTCAATATATTGCATCGGATCGATGCAGCAGAAAGAAGGGCAGATCTCAAAAGCATAGCAAACTGTTTTTAATTACAAGATGTTAATCATCAAGAATAATAACAAAATTTGTATTGTGAATAGAATATATAATTGGTATAACCTGGGAAGCAGGTAAAATTAAGCGATGCACCTTAAATTCTATATATGTTATAGATTTTTCTAAGTGATTTCTTAACATTGAAATTCTTAGTACAGATTATAGTCTACCATGGAGCTGTAGCTCCTCCTAGTTGCTTAGGGTTTGCATTTAAAATCCAAAAAAACTTGTATTACAGGTATAAAGTCAAAATTACCGAATGCAAGCATTAAAAGAAATACAAGCCGGGCTCGGTGGCTCAGCCTGTAATCCCGCGCCTTTGGGAGGCTGAGGTGAGTGGATTGCCTGAGCCCGCGGGTTCGAGACCCGCCTGGGCAGCGAGACCTCGTCTCTACAATAAATCAAAAAAATCAGCCGGGCGTGGTAGCGCATGCCTGTAATTCCGGCTACTCGGAAGGCTGAGGCGGAAGGATCGCCAGAGCCCAGCAGGTCGAGGCTGCAGTGGCCGGGAGTGGCCACTGCACTCCAGTCTGGGCGACAGAGTGAGACTCCAACTCAAAAAAAAAAAAAAAAAGAAAGAAAGAAATACAAGTGGCGCATATAAGGAGACAAAGTGAATGAATTTTTGTTCTTTGATCTTGTATGTATTCATAGAAAATCTATGGAAAGATGAAGTCTACCAATTCTGACAGAATTTATTTAACGAAATAAAGTCACAAGAGCAGTAATTCGATATGATATACATTATCAAATGACAGCTTTGTGTGTGTGTGTGTGTGTGTGTGTGTGTGTGTGTGTGTGTGTGTGTGTGTGTCTAGAAAGAGAGGGTGACTCACTATATAATAGCTACACTGTTTTGCAAAACACTTAAATTCATTTTCCAAAGGAATAGTGTCTAATGACAGAAGGTCACCATATCTGCAAGTTGGCAAATACTGCATGTGCTGTTTTCGTCCCATTTAACTAGCATAGGATTTTATAGAGAACAAGCCACCACTTGAAGAGCTGCTCGTGTAAGCTCTGGTTATAAGTCTTTAGACACTAGAAATCGATGTAAAAGGGTTTGTATATCGGCATTGTTTGGCAAAATGTATCTTATTTTCTTGTTCTGTCAACTCAGCACTCAAACTTCATGCCCATCAATTTGAGATTTATTTTAATAAGAATTAGATGAGATATGCAAACTTATTCTTATATCATCAGCTTGCTCAGAACTTCTTTTGACTGGAACCATTTCAGAAGAGTTAAAATTATTCTGTATTTATGTGTTCTCTTTTTCAACAATTGAAATAACAGTGGTGAGGGAATCATTTAACACATGGTGTCTAAAAGATAGTATCCCACCTGCCATATCCTGAGACGACCCTATTAAATGTATTCTCAGATTTATCATTTCAAAGATTATGTTAGATAAGTGCCTTTCTTTCCTGCTAAATAAAATCCCTCAATGCAATAGAAACATGTTGAAACCCACTACCAGCCTAAATAAGAGCTACAATTCCTATTTTATTTTATTTTATTTTATTTTATTTTATTTTATTTTATTTTATTTTTGAGACAAAGTCTCACTCTGCTACCCAGGCTGGAGAGCAGTGAAACAATCCTGGCTCACTGTAGCCTTGACCTCCTGGACTAATGTGATCTTCTTGTCTCAGCCTACTGAGTAGCTAGAACTACAGGCATGAGCTACCATGTCTGGCTATTAAAAAAACAAATTCTGCAGAGACAAGGTGTTACTGTGTTACCCAGGCTGGTCTCAAACTCCTAGGCTCAAGTGACTCTTTCACCTTGGCCTCACAAAGTACCGGGATTACAGGAGTGAGACACTGCACCTGATAAACAAGAGAGAGAATTTTTGAGTTTGAATATTATAGTCAAAAAAAGAAAAAAAAAAAAAACCAAAACCCTGCTGGGTTAAACCTAGCATAATTATTGATATACTTATAAGTAAATACATTGCTAAGCAAATATGTGACTAGTATTATTTTCTCTATTTTTTTAAAAATAGAATAAGGCAGTAATATTTTTAGAAAATGACATATTTCAGACTAAAAATTAAGTGTTATATGATTGGAGAGAATAAAAATTGTGCTCAATAAAGTTTTCTACATTTGAATCTATATTTCTAAAGTTATAAATTAATCAATATTAAATTGGTTTAATGTTGATAATTCTAGCTGTGTGACAGAATTGACAATTAACTATTTGAACTTTAAACTATAAAATCATTCATTTATTCAGAAATCATAAAGTCTTCTGTACATTATGTCTGGCACAAAGATAAAATGTAAAGAGTTCTTGTGTTCAAGAAGTGCACACCTTAGTGCAAGAACTGAACAGAAAAAAATGAGAAAGAGAAAGAGAAGGATGAGGGGAAGAAGAGAAAGATAACTTTTTTAAAAATTAAAGAAAGGCTGTCAGTCTCAAGGCCAGACATCATAAATCTAAATAAGCATTTATGTCTTTAAATTGCTCTCTACAAGACAAAGTCTACAAGAACAGATGCAAAGTCAAATCCAAACTGTGCTATATTTTTAAAACACATAAAACTAAATGGCAAGGGAATACTGAACATGAAATATGAAGCAGCAATATGGTAATACGGTTGAACAAAAGAAGCAGAAGTACTAATATTTCCATTAAAAATCGGTACAATTCTATAAAAACAAATTGGTTATACATAAAGGACACAAATATATTTTTTCTGTTTTTAAAAATCATTTTTTCACATAGTTTTCTGTTGGTGTATAGGAGCACTATTGATTTTTGTATGTTGATTTTATATTCTGCAGTTTTGCTAAATTTATTTATTTGTTCTAACAGCTTTTTGGTGGCATCATTAGGGTTTCCTATATATATGATAATGTCATCTGCAAACAGGAACATTTTGACTTACTCTTTTACCAGTTTGGGTTCTCTTTATTTCTTTATCTTGCCAGGTTTCTCTAGCTAGGACATCCAGTACTATGTGGAGAGTGTAATAATGGGCACCCTTGTCTTGTTTTCAGTTCTTAGAGGAAAGACTTTCAACTTTTCCCCATTCAGTATGATGTTACCTGTGAGTTTGTCATATATGACCTTTATTTTATTGAAGTATATTCCTTTGTTCCCAGCTTCTTGAGGGTTTTTTTTTCATAAAGTGATGTTGAATTTTATCAAATGCTTTTTCAGCATCTAGAATCTAACCTATCAAAATATAATTTTTATCATTAAAAAAACACGTGCAAGACAGAAATACAGAAATTAAAGAAAAAACTTAAAAAGTAAAAGATTGCAAACTATCTACCACAAGAATTAAACCATAGCAATTGTATAGTACTATAATATTATTTGGATAACATATTAAAGCAAACTTTATAATTAGATTTATTCATTGCATAGAATTTGGTCCCATTCATTATTTCTTAGCAATAGTATGTTCTGAGCATTTCAAATGTCGTTCATTGATTTTCCACAGCTTTGTTTTTAATTGCTGCCTAAATTTTCATCACGCAGATATAATATGATAAATTAACCTTTAACGTGTATATCTATGTATTTTTCAATTTGAGGTTTATCAGAGCACTGAAATAAGGATCATTTTGGGTACATTTTGAACATTTTTGATAATTTCTTTGGGACAAAATTCTGTTTAAAAAATTCCATGAAGAATATTCTTTGGGGCTTATTTATCTTTTATCATATTTGAAGAAGTTGTTTACAGCAATTGGCCAAATTGCTCGCTAAATGATGTCATTATATCATGGCAAGTGTTAAACAATTTGCATACTAATCAGAAGTGCAAGCATGTATTCGTTTGACTGCATCATCATCACTACTGGATATTGTGATTATTTTTAAGAACCTTTTTTTTAATGAAAATCTACGCATCACTGTTTTAAAATGCATGTAACTGCCTGCTAGTGAGGTAAATGCTAATGAAGTTAAATACTCATTTGTTTGTTATAGTTGGTTTTTTAAGTGATATATGTTTATTAACTTTAAAATACATGAAGATTATATAAATTGCATAAAAGGATTACAGTAAAATATATATCCACATACTTTTTTTACTGAAATAAACCCTTTTTTGTTCAATGCATAGCCTGAATATTTTTTCATATCTTATAATATTCTTCTACAATATAATTTTATGCAGATACAAAATAGTGTCATATGTATATGTCTTCATTTTTAAGAATCTAACAGTTGATGTTTGATTCGAACAGTTGATATTCAAGTTATATCAGTAGATGTTTAAGTTCTCTCCTATTGTTTCCTGTTCCAATAATGTTTTAGCAGTGAACAGGTTTGTAGCTAAAACTCAGAGGAATCCCCTTGATTAATTTTTCAGAAATAGAATTATTGGGTTAAGGAATATATAGAATTTCAAAGCTGTTGTGTTGACCAATTTGCCATTTGGAAATGTCAAACCAATTTATACTCAGTTATGTCTAAGGGTATATGCATAAACTCAAATTTATGACCATTGTTATAATCTTGTAGTGATTTTGCCTAGAATAAATATTTCCTTGGATAAATTATCTAGAGAAACAATAACGCTTTCAAAATATACGTATTTGTATGCACAAAGATCTTCATTAATTATGTATATTAGTAAAATATTGAAACAAATGACCGTGACTATAGATACAGTTAAATAGATTATGGCATGTATTCTCCATGTAGGAATATATTTATAGCATTTTTTCTAACATATATATGTAAATATATTAGTGTATTTATAGTATATCTTCTTCATGGAAGAATATATATTGTGTAATTATTAAAATGATATGACTGAAGACCATGTCACCAAATTTTTAAAAAAGACATGTTACAATTGTGTAGATAATGAGTTATTCTTCAAAGTACCAAGGTATGTATATTTTATATATGTGGATAATATTAAAACATAAATATGTAACATAAGATGAATAAGATTATGAGATTATAAATATTATTTTTGTTCACTTTTATTTACTAAACTTTAAAAACATATATGGTTTAACAATAAAAATAAAGGAGAAGGAGCCATTTGATGATGAGCTCATAATAAGTAGAGATGACTTTCATGTGTCCCTTATTTTTATTGACACTATGATCACCCTAATTTAGACCTTACTAATTCCCAACTGGGCTTATAAAACTGCCACCTTCCTGCACTCACTGTCTCCAGCCTTGGCAGATATCTTTAATGTTCTCTTCATTTTTTTTTGACAGAATAAAGTTTAAATTCTCACAATATATAATACACACAATTTATTCAATTTATTCAAATATATTGTAGTGCATACTCTTATAATTGACTCCCAGGGTTGAATCCCAGCTCCACCAGATATTAACAGCCTAATCTTTAAGGGGTTGTAGTATTATCCTGTGACTAAGTTTGTTCTCTGTAAAATGAGGCTAAGAATCGTACCTCAGCCTGGTGCCATGCTGTTATCACAGTGCAGGCCTAGCTCATAAGGCTCAGTGAATGTTAATAAAATGATTTTTATTATCATCTTCTTGCTGAAATCCTGCCCCAAGTTACCTTTTGGTTCTCAGCCCTATTATGCTAGTTATTGACTATATGATACTATAGCTTCGTGAGGAAGTTCTTTGCTACACACACACACACACACACACACACACACACACCACAATTTCTATCATTCCACAATTTCTATCATTCCAACACTACTCCACCTGACCACCTCGATTAGTCGTCTCCATCCTTGTCATTGCACATGTTTTTATTCTCGAACACCCTACTCAGTCTCAAATTGAGTCAGGATGGTACCATTCCAGAAGTGAGATAGAGTCAGTTAGTGCAGCCCATGAGAGCTCAATATTGTTAGTTTTTATGAACTTTGTGAGATGGTTGACACAATTTCAGTAAATTGAAATAAAAAAGATGAGAGGATTGCCCCAGGAAAATTAGAACATGTTATAAATGAACACTTTATTTCTATTTCTTTTTATTCTGAGATCCAGTTAAACGTTTACTAGTATATTACCGTATGTTCACATCTCTCACCTCCTTTGGTTTCTACATAACACACATTGAGTCACTCATTTTAAATCAGAAAACATTACTTCGAAGCTAGCTCTCACTGCTATTTGATATTGGACAAAGTCACTCAGCAGTACAACCCTCAGATTGCCGTATCTATTTCCTGTAGTTAACATCAACATGACAAGTTGGCTTATGCATAAATTAAATCAACACACGTGAAATTTATTTGTAAATCACAAATTGCTGTCGAGAATATTCTGTAATTTTCACAATATTTCCTTTTCACTAATTTTAAAAACTGAACATTAGAGAGACATTATTTTTTAAATGCCATTCCAGAAACAATACTCTTTTATCAGACTATGAATTAGGTGCAGCTCATATGTCCCTGCCTATATCTTTTGAGTAAATAAAATGTTATGCTATTGATTTAAGAATTAGAGCAGACACTTCCAAGAGGTGTTCTCTTCACGTAAGAATATTAAATCTGAAAGCAACTGACTAGGTCATTGGATATTTTTAATCATGAATTTTTAGTTCTATGACCAAATAGACTTTGTCTTTCAAGTGTTCTTCCCTTCTAATTGTGGAACTGGACATGTGGAGAACAGTGAAAATTGTATTAATTACAAAATTTTACAGTGTTTTTTCATGCATCTCTGTATTAAGAACAATAGCAAGGATAGAGGAATTTATTACAAAGCTAATGTGTTTAAACTTAAGTCCCTTTACACAGAAGGGGTTCTTCTAAGTATAGTGCATTACTTTGATTTTGTAATCATGTGTTTTTGTTTTTAATTAAGGAAGGTCTTCAAAATTGTATACGTTCCATGTCCCTTTCTGATTCTGTTAAGGAACATTTATTTTTCTATTCTGAGTGTTTTGGTTCACAGTTTGAGCTGAGTGACTGGTGGGTCTGCCTTGTTTTCCCAAAGGGTTTCTCTTGGATGTGTTCGATTGACTCACTGAACCTAAATCAATCTTTATGTCAGAAAGTGTCTGTTCATAACCTGGAGGGTAAGGGATAAACAAAATCTTTAAATTCCATCAAGACCCTGGTTTGGGGCTCATTCAAATGAAGAATAAAAACTGAGTTTTTCATTGATTTCCAGTTTCTTGGTGGAATTGTCAGAAATGAGAGAAACATACGTTGCAAAATGTCACAAATTTGGTTCAGCGCCCCAGGACTCTGTAAAAGATGACTCCACATGTCACTTTCCAATCACGTAGCCATGGATCTTTTAGTCTTACAAATTTTATTTTTTACTAATTTTTTATTGAAAAATAGAATTTATTTAGAAAGTAAATTAGAAAGAGAAAGAGGAGCTTCACCTCCCCAAGGTAGGGGAGGGAGTCAAAGCCAGGAAATATGGTGACGACCATAGCGCTCAAAGAGCACATGACCACACCAGAGTCTAGGAAGGCAATGGCCTAATCTTATAATTTTTAATTATTGAAGAAAAACTTCAGTGTATAAGATATAATTTCCCTAGGTAGAAGATCATTTTAACAAATAATGGCAATTAAACACTGGCTAATTCATTTCTGATTGTTATAAAATATAAACAGTTACAAACTAATGAGAGTAAAAAAAAATGTGTGGCCTCACTAACATGAGAAACATTTTTAAAAATGTATTTGTTATCTTTATCTTTATAGGTCATAATAAAATTATATAATGATTGTTTTGATATAGGCCTAACCTAATGATCCTGTGCCACTTGTCACTCCATTTATAGGTCATGGGGAAGTCTGGACGGTCATAGGAGAGAGACTGGGGTGCAAGAAGGTTGAGAAACACCACTGGCTGGTTACATGAGCATTTTAATATTTTTGCACTAGTCATGCTATTATATTCCACTGAGTATCAGCCTTGCTTCTTTGAAGCAAAATTGTCCCATGTTCACAGTTTTAAGAATATTGAAATATTCTGGCCATGCATGATGGCTTATACTTATAATCCTAGTACTTTAGGAGGTTGAGACAGTAGGATCACTTGAGACCAGGAGTTTGAGACCAGCCTGGGCAAAATAGCAAAAGGCTATCTCTACAAAAATAAAAAAAATAATTATTTAGGTGTGGTGACATGTGCCTGTAGTCCCAGCTATTTGGGATCCTGAGATGGCAGTATAATTTGAACCCAGAAGTTTACGGTTGCAGTGAGCTATGATCATGCCACACTGCACTCCAGCCTTGGAGATAAAGAAATACCCTATCTCTAACAGAAAAAAGGAAAAAAGAAAAGAAATATGATTCCTTTAGTTACACACAGTACTCTAAAACCAAATTATCTTCATAGAATTATTTTATTATTTAATTAAAAAAATAAAATCATTTTTTATGATTTAATAGCAAACTTGTTTTTTATCTTAGTATAGTCTACTGAAGTATTTTCTTTACTATGTAAAGATTGTTATGTGCACGTAAAATGAAATAAGATCGTGATGCTGAAGTAGAAGAAATAAGGCATGCATCATCAGAAACAGAGTTGTGTGCATTAATCTTTACATGTAATAAGCCATAAAATTAATTCTAATGATCCCATTCTCATACTCATGAGTTGGAAGTTGGAGTGTGGCGGAGTCTGATGACTGGAGCTCAATGAAGCACATAGGAATATTAGAGACACTCATTTAGACTAGCCTAGAACAATCACTTAGAAAGGGTATCCTTTGAAATACTTTCAATGCGGTAACTATGTGCAGGTATATTTAATCCTCATAATGGTCATATGTATAAACTGTTATTCTGCATATGATTAATAAAAGTTTGTTTTTAGCTTCATGAGATAAAATTAACGTTCACAAAATTACACATATTAAATATATGCACCTAGATGAATTTGGACATATACATGTACCCATGATATCATCACCACAATTAAGATGGTAAACATACTTATCACCTCAAAATTTACTCATTTGTGTGTAGTGTATTATTTGTTAATTTATTTTTTGTGTCAAGAGCACTTAATATGAAATCTTTACTTATGACATATTCCAAAGTACACAGTACCATATTGGTAACTGTAGGTGCTATGTTGGGTAGCTGAACTCTAGAATTTATTCAACTTACGTAACTGGAATTTTGTGCTCATGGGCAATAATTCCCCATTCCCTCCCTCACCAGCCTCTGGCAACCAACATTCTGTTTTCTGTTCTGTAAGTCTGACTGCTTTGGATAACTTATACATGCAGAATCATACAATGCTTGTTTTAACCATTGCAGAACCTGTGAACTAAACAATGCTTTAAATAATAAGCTGTTTTCTGCATTGTATTAGTAAGGGTTCAAGTAATTTGTTTGAAATAAAATCCTCTAATTTTATTAGTGTTAATATGAGTTGGCTCATGGGTATGAACCTGTGAAGTTCATATGTTCTGACATAATTTGAACATGCTAATCAGTCAAGGCATAAGATACTGAGGTAAGAAATGATTATCTATATGAGGTAGGGACTCCCCCCAAATCTCCAGAATTACTTTTGGGAAGGCTAATCCTTTGGGGTACAGGATTCCCCGTCAGGTAAGTATTCTAGGAACACATGGGCATCAGTGTAGCTGCTAGCATTATTGTGAGAGGTTGTATTTGGCTTCAGTGAATTTTTTTGGAGAATCTCTCACCACATTTGCCCATTTCATGATAGGTGATTTACAAGCACACCTGCCCACATTGTGATGCGTGTTCAGCAGTTTTTGACCAATCAGGCATGACCCTGTGCTCCACTTTCCTATTCACTTGTTCTTGTCCTGAATGACTTTTTTTGTTTGTTTGTTTGTTTCCCTGGATAAAAAATGTTCTCAAAGAGAAACATTTTGCTGATATGGAAGAGCTGAAACAACAACAAAAAAACGGCAGAAGCACTGAAAGGCATCACAATTGATGAGTTCAAAAATGGTTTTAAGTAGTGGAAAAAGCATCTTGATAGGTTTATTGATTCAAATTGAGAGTACTTTCAAGGTGACTGAAGTTTACATGGAAGAATAAATTCATTTTTTCATAAATAAATTTTGAATCTCTCCTAATATATTAGAATAGGAATCTAACTCATTTATAAACTTTGTTACAAATACTCATACTTGTATTGTCTTTGTATTGTCTGATGTCTTCCATTTCGAATAAACCCTCACACACCTGTTTGAGCTTACATATAAACTGCCTGTCTTCACCTTGAATAAATTCTGAAATTCCGGAGTTCTGGACATGGTTACCTAATTAAACACATGCCTCATTTCATTTGCCTTTCTGGACTCGCTCATTCATTTGTGATCTAAAAACAATAAGTAACTCAAATGAAACAGAATATTGTTTTTTGCTTGTCTTAGCAATTTTGTGAAGGGTATTTTGAACCTCTTCTTTAAAATTTCCTTTTAATGACATAATAATTGTTTTTATGACTTTTCCAATGAACTGTGAAGTCCTATAATGTCAGGCCACATGGTAATGAAGTCTAAGAGAGGAAAGCCTTCATTTTACAGTGCCCTGATAGTGCCCTGATAGTGGCCCCATGCTTTTCATAAAAGAGTTATGAAAAGATGAGGGGAGACAAGATATAAATGGACATCATTATCATCATCATCATTTTTGTCATCAAATATTTATTGATACTTGTCCTTTGCCCAAAGCTCTAAGGACTACTATCATGAATTTTAAAAGCTTCTGTCCAAACCTGGGCTATTTATAGATAGGAAAATAAAGTACCAGTAAAAGTTCCTTGGAGGGCTTTGGAAAATAGACATAATATCCCCATAAAGTCTTTCCAAACAATATGGAAATTAGCAAAGTGATTATTAATTAAATGCTTAATCCATGCTGGTTTAATCCAGTACTTCATATGTTTAGTATTTATATACCACCGATCTTTTTATTCATGATGTACATTTGCTAATAACTATTTTCTTTCAATTAAAAAAAAAATTCTGACCAAAACTTAAAAAGTGTTCCCAAGGGAGATATTCATTTCCTGGAAAATTTTTCATAGGTAATGTTTTCCAAGAAAGAGACAGAAGTACATGCAGGTGACCTATTGGTGGATATTATCAGCTTGTGAGGGAGAAAGAAAATTAGAACTGGAAAGGGAAGATATTGCGCTAGCATGTAGTTACAATTGAAGTTACAGTTGAATCCTCCCGGGACTCTGAAGTGGAAGTGACTCTTCAGAGTTGACTCATATTGAATCACCTGCATCTACTCCACAGCCTAAACTTGAGCAAGGTAGGCCCCATTGCCAAGGGTACTTCAGTTACTGAGGAAGAATTCGGCTCTAAGCCCCTGGCAGGCGACTCCCCAAGCTTGTGTGGAAATGAGTGCTTCTGTTCAGGATGGGTATCTGGGAGCTTACCACTCTACCTGCTGGAGTCAACCCGTAGTGCTGCTCAGATCCCCCTGCTTTCTGAAATAAGCACACCTCATCTGGAAACTGATGCCCCAAATTTTGATTTGTCTCTTCTGGGGTAAATGTACAAGAGATGGATAATTGGGAAGAACTACAATTTCTGTCACCAAAGACAGTCGTGGTGCTGCAGCTGATACTCAACTTTCTTTCTTCCTGTGTAATTTATATTGCCTTCATCCTTGGCTAGCAAATATGCTGGACTAGTATATTACCTGATGAAGGAATATCCTAGAATCTTATGCTTGAGAGATCTCCTAGTAAAGCTGTGACTTCTATGTTTGCTCATTTTCTGACAATATTGGACAAAGGACTACCAAGACACTTGTTGTGACATGGTAGCCTCAAATCTGAGAGAGCTTGTGCATAATGCTTACCTATTTCAAAAAAGTTACCCGAAGCTCCAGCAGAGAGAGACATTGGTTTATTATGCTTATGGGAGGGTCACTGAGGGCAGTGGGTCGGTGCTGATGAGAGAATCTGCTCCTCAAGACAGCACAGCAAGCATTTTTATAATCAAGCAAGTTAATTATTCAAATTTTTGTACAGCACTTACAATCACATTGATTGAGTGATGACTACATTGTCTTTAGGTTGCTTGGTTAACTGCATCCTGTGATTCCTTAACCCCGTGACTTGTTAAAGGAATATGTGTATGCTGCAGAGTTCAGTCTGACCAAGGGCTGTTTCCTGGGGGAAGGGCAGAAAGAAGCCAGATATGGGTGAAAGAAGCAATGTCTAGACACTCACCCTACACTTGTCTCAGTAGATCTCTTTTTAAAAAAATTTTAATTTTAAAGATGTGAGGTACAATTCAGGGTTAGGTATACAAATGTTCATTATGTAGGTACCCTTGTTGATAAGGCATGCTCCCCCAACCCTGGCAATTTCCCACTACTGCCAATCCTGCCTACCCTCCCCCAAAGTTTTTTTTTTCTTTTTTTAGATAAGGTCTCAGTCTGTCACCCAATCTGAAGAGAGGTGGTATAATCGTAGCTCACTGCAATCTTGAAATTCTGAGTTCATGCAACCTTCCTGCCTCAGTCTCCCAATCTACTGGGATTACAGGCATGAACCACTACACCCAGTGCAGTAGATTACCTTAGTATCAAATGTTTTAATCCCTGTCTCTATTTTATAACAGTGTTTACTTCTCCCTTATTGCCAGTATCAGTTACTTTTATATCTTAGTCCATTCGGTCTGCTATAACAAAATACCACCGACTGGGTAGCTTGTAAATAACAGAAATTTATTTCCTATAGTTCTGAAGGCTGAAAAGTTCAAGATCAAGGGGCAGCAAGTTTGGTATCTGGTGAAGACCACTTTCTGATTCATCAATGGTGTCTTCTAATTGTGTCCTCATATGGTGGAAGAATACATGGTGGAAACCATCCTTGGGTTTAGTTTACAAGGGCAGTGATACCATTCACATGACCACCTCCCCAAATGACCCACCTCCTACTACCATCGTCTTGGGGTTTAGAATTTCAAGTTGTGAATTTAAGAGAGGACACAAACATTTAGCTCATAACATAATAATGAATTTATTTCTTTGACTGATAGTTTCTTGGCACAAAAAGCCCATAGCAATCAGATATTTCAAAAAGGAAATGGAATACTCGGTACAAGGATTCTGCCCACGGTAATCAGGACTTCTAGATCTAGGGGGTCTATATTTTCAGGAATGCAAAGCACAGACTTCTTTTTTTTTTTTTTTTTTTTTTTTT